>NC_142794.1:39552108-39576425 GCF_049724085.1 Artemia sp. Qi Xiang Cuo
AATAGAACAAATCAGTGAACTGACGTCATCTGTTTAAAAACTCATCATTTGAGTCGGTGGCCCCATAATTTTGTATTTTTTTATCCTGAAATTCAAAATTATTTCATTTTTCATTTTGATGTTTGATCCAAGGCAGTGGCGTAATTTCATCAAAATCCTAGGGGGGGGGAGGGGCAAAGTTGGAGTAAATTTTCCTAAATCAAGTGAAAATGACAGTGAAAAATGACCAATATAGTAAAACAAAGTAAAGATATACTAAAGAAAACTGACTCGTTTCTGTGGATGCTTAAATTGTGCCGGTTCATCTTAGTTTTGACAAGATTGTTGGAGAAACGAAATTTCCGCCTGGCAGGGGGTGGGCACACTGAGGTCTCGGAGGGCCAGTTCGAATCCCCCCCCCCCCCGGACCCCATTTAAGATTAGGACCCTGATCAAAGAGCGGATCTATTATAACTTTATGGATTTTGTCCCATATTTTTTTGTAACTAATATAATATGATGAAGATCGAGGCTTTTCAGGACCTGAAAAAATCAATCTTAAGATGAATTTGTTCGTCCGGGGTTTGTAAAGATGTTAATGATGCTTGTTGATGTCCTGAGTTTTCTTGGTGGAAAAGGACTAATTCTTGACCCCAATCATATGATTCTTGATGAGGCGACTCATGGATAAGAACAGTATGTGGTCGAGTGTTTCGATGGAGGTCTGCCGAAACATTGTGGGTTAATGGGAGATTTGCCAGAGGGATATGGTATATTATGGATGAAAGTGTATTGGTCCATATTGCGTCAGAACGTATTCTATAGAACAACGTGTTAGCCAATTTGGCCTGGAAAGGAGCGAGAATAGGTTGTATGGGTTAGTTGTGGGGTAATTCTTGCTAATCTATTTCAAAGAATGTCCTTTAGAGGACGGGGTATAGGCTCAAACATGGAAGATCTATTGCATCCTTTGTGACTTGGTCTGCCCTGTCATTGTCGCTTATTAAGATGTAGCTGGGTCTAGTAAAATATCAATGTCTTCAGCTTCATTTTTAAGGATACTAAGTGCATGTAAATTATGAGCTGAAGAATATTACTATTGGCAGGTGAGTTTTGCGTTTTAATAATGTTTCAAGTGCTAAATTTTTGGCATGAATTTCTTCGGACAAAATGCTGAGTTCCAGTGAAAGCTTTTCGTTCTCGTGTTCCAAAGGATACTGCTTATCTATTCGATTCATCTCATTTTAATCATCCGCATATATTACGAAGGAGAAATTTTTTTCCTTCGGTAATAAAATTTTTTTTTTTTTGAAAGTGAATTTGACCAAGTTTACACTAAAATATACTTGAGCACATTCTCCGTGACCAGACACATGAGCAAATATTAACAAAAAAAACTAAATATTATTCCATCACGTGATTGGAATATTATTACTAAAACCATCATTTTGTCTTCTTTATTTTATCGGTTGTCTCTTATATACTACTACTACTACTAACAACTCAACGCAGCACCAAGTCGTCTGAAGCTACGCACGCTCCTCCTCTATCCTAATCTATTCAAAGCCTCCCTTTAGGTTTAATAAATTTGGCATCTGAATAGTACATTCCGGTTTCTATGCATATATTTTCGTATTCTTAATTTCAATATTTTTAAAAGATGCTATCAGTATTTCTAATTTAAAAATGAAGGCAGATTAGAAAAAAACACAAGCCGAAGAAAGACTATCAGAGGTTGCTGCATGAGAAATAAAAGGTGTAGAACAGAAAAAAAGGACCCGAGTCATCTCGGGAAATGATCAGTTGCTCGATAAAAATTGTCTTTAGGGTGTCTATTTAACGTCAAAAATGAATTCTTTCAAGTAAAATAGCGTCATTCTCTAACTATTTCTGCATGTTGGTGTGATCTTCCACGAAGTAGTTTAAATGCGTGGACAATATAAGAAAACAAAAATAAAGGAGTCTGGAGGGGAGAAGTAGGACCAGGAGCCGCACCGCGTGTGTAAGGACAGATTGAGGGCGATTAACCTATGTAGCTATTGTATAAATTTCGAAACTGAACATTAGATGGTTTTTTCCTACACTGGATCTTCATTTTGTACGTTCAGTCTGCGGTATCTAAAGCTATAATTTGTGATCAATATTTTACTGAAGTAGGACATAAGATTCCACAGTTTATTTTACTACTAAGACAGCATTTACCAATGTCCTGAAGATACAGCCTAAATTTAGACACTTGGCTGTCTGGAACATAGATGGTATTGGTGAAACCTCCTCATATCTAGTTTACATGTTTGGAAATACCATCAACGATCTTTACCCCGATAAATACATGAGGCGCATGCCAAATATATGGTCTTAATACATCATGATGGATTGGCCCTTCCAAGTGCAGTGAATAATAATGCTGACATAGCCGCAAGTGATGAGAATAATATGATTCCGATTGACAAGTTACAGGAAGAGGACTTGCATATCATTTTCGAGAAAATAATCAAGCCACTATATAAATGAGAGTGTTGATTCTTTCGGCATGGTTTTTGCAAGAGGGGAGCTAGTTGCAAATTTGCTCATGAAAATAAAGTGACTCCGATAAGCAAAAATACAGTTCGACCTTGCCCTGAACAGCCCAAGTCAAAAGGGGTGTGTACATTTTTCGAAGAAGGACCATGCAAATTTGGTAGTCACTGCTGGCTCCTACATCCATGTTATAGTTTCCTTGCCAAGTCATGTAGTAGTATTGAATGTGTCCTTGATCATATAAAGATGTGTCCTCGTTTTAGATGCTTATATGAAAATTGTAGACAAGCGCATTTTAACCGCACTGACCTAAGCTCATCAAAATACGCCCACCTTCGACGACGCAAACAGCAGAAAATCCAAAACAAATCCTCTTGGGGTCTTGAAAAGAGTGGACACTCTTGGGTTCAAACGTAGGTCCACCTTCCTGGGCAATCCAGCAACCCTTTTCAGTAAACCACCCCTCCTTTGACACATCTCAGGAGCCTCTTAGACCCCCTCCCTCCTCCTCCCCCACATATCCATTTTCAACAACATCCAATCAACAACCAGCCCTGTCCTTATTCTATTGCCCCTCCCCTTTACCCCTTTCCCTGCAGAAGGTAAAATTGTTGGTGACTTCAGTTTAAATAATCCTGTTGCTGCCCCAGTCGCGATAGGGGGCAAGAAATTCCAAAATAAACCTTTTTCCCGGGAGTTTCATGACAAACGTTACGTATTTCTTTCTTTCCTTTACAGCAACGCCGAAAGTTTAAATCTAGAGAAATTTACTGAACTTCAGACTACGGCTCAAATGCTTGGCTCTTCCGTTATCTGTGTTTCCGAGGTCCACCGGCATGATCTAGATTTATTGACGGTTCTTTAAGTTTTCTTCTTTTATAAAACTTCGGCCTGATGACCATCCTCTTGGGATAAAAGGAGGAGGAATAATGCCACTCTTGCACGAAGATTTTAAACTTCAACTTTTAAATATACCTTTTCTTTAAGATAATGATTAAATTATTTGGGTCAAAGCCCAAGCTAAGCGACTCCCTAGGCTGCTCTCTGCCGTAGCAGTGTGCGTTTTCTATTATTCACCTGGTCAGCCAGCTGCAGCAAGAAAAGCTTTTGGGAGAAGCTGCAGGAATCGACAGATTATGTCCAGAGAACTTACCCATATTTTGGAGTAGTAATGCTAGGAGATGCTAACGAACTCGATAGCAAATCGCTGGCCAGGTCAATTTACCTTAAAACTCTAGTCGATTTCCCAACAACTAAGGGGAATACTTCTCTCGATGTAATCCTGACAAATCATTCGGAATATTACCAGAATCCAAGTAAAGTAGCACCGCTTGGTGGAAGTTATCATTAAATAATGTTTAGAGGTAATTTCTGGGCAAGAAAAAAGAGAGAGAGAGAGAGAAGAAGAAGAAAAAGACTGTTATCCTAATCCAGCAATTGAGACAAATGTGCACTTGAACGAGGTTTTGACCTTACTCATCTGTCCAACTACCTAGGACCAAATAGTATAACCGAACCATCAACCAAATGGAAATATCAAAATCCATGCAAAGTCGTCATCAACAAATGTAAGTCGTTTAAATTTGCAATCAAAAGCACCTTAAATCTAGCGAAATATTTCCAAGTAGTACCTTCCATTAGGGCTCATCAGAAGAAATATCACCTGCCTTAACGGGTTTCGAGGCTCTACTTTCTTTACCCAGCACAGTGGAGCCTCTACCATAAGATCTTTATGGTATCCCTATGTTAGGTAAAACTTGTGAAATAGATGCATACTAGTAAAGCTTTTCAAAATTACATACAAAATGAATTTCATTCCTTCCTTAATAAAATCCCAGAGGTCACTGAGCAACAAAGACCATTCTGAAAAAAATAAAGACTGGTCCAGATGTGAGTTATAAAACAAAGTCTTTTATTGGTATCCGGAACTAATTACAGATTTAAAGTTCTTCAAGCTTTTTTGAAAACAATTTACAGATTCAAAATTCCAAAAAAGAAAAGCGAAAGAGAAATTATATTAAAATATCATTCAGTATTTCTTTATAATTTTTTGTATATTTACCTAAAAGTTCATGATACATAAAACTAATTTTTTTAAATTGCCAACTAATTTTTTTGGCAGAAAAACCTCTTAAGATCAGTTTTTCGCTCAGTTTTTTTTTTACATCTATTTTTAAAATCTGTGTAATTACTGCAAATTTTGCATACCTAAATAAATAGGAATAATAAGCTGAATAAGTAATATTTGAATGTATATTACTTTCAAGGAATGAAAAATTAGTCACTTCAAAATTAAAATCATCCGTTTTATTATATATTTTAAAAACTAATTTATTATTATCTGAAATATTAATATTTAAATCTAAGAAATGGTCAGAGTGTCCTGTCCCATAGCAGGGCTCCAGAATTAACTCTTGTGGATAAATATTTTTTTGAAATCTCAATAAACTCTGCACAATTTATTACTAAGAGATCGTCCAGAGATCTTTTATTATTTGAAAGGTTGTATTTTACATTGCTTGGGATATTTTTATTTATCACTTATTCGAATTCTAATTGACTTAAAAACAAGTCCCCTATGAATGGACTCGCATTTCCACCCACAGGAATGCCAACAGTTTGTTTATATAAATCACCACTAAATCTTATAAAAGTATTAAATAGAACAAATTCCAATAAATCACATACCATATCCAAGCTATAACATCTTCAATTAATAGTAGCCTACTTCTAAAGAAATTCGTCCATCGGGCTGTTTTATCAAAAGTATCAATTTTCAAAAATCTGATATTAGACAAAAGAAAAGATTTATTTATGACCATTTTCAATTTTTCTAATACTAAATTAAGTGACAAATTTGTATACAGAGTATTAAAGTCAAATTAATCGACTCTTTTAGCTGAAACAATAGCCAAAGAATCTATCACTTGTAACGAGTTATTAACACTCCAATATGGGCTAAAGTTAAAAAAAATTTTTATTCTGGAGCAATATGCTTTAAACTTATTTCTAATTTCTTCTAAATTCAAAGATAGGTCCGTGGCCGCAATTCTGGTTGGACACCTTGCTGTCCCAGCAATAAAACGTGGTTTTTGTGGATTTTTATGAAATTTTACCGGCCAATATAAGAAAGGAAGCTTTTTATCATTATCATTTATTTTAATATTGAAGTTTTTCAAAATTATTTCTTCTATATTTTCAATTCAACTATTCTCCTCTATATGAGCCTTTTCGTATGTATTTGTTGTTTGTAACTCTTTTGATAAAATAACACAATAGATTTTCTGACAAATTATGGCAAAATTATTGCTAGCTTTATCAACTGGTAGAATTACAAATTCATTCTGCATATTAGCAATTGCTTGTTTCATATTGGCATTATAAAATATTGCATTTTTCTCAGAATTTTTTGGATTAATTCTATAAATGCTATTTCGTACACTAGTCAAAATCAAGTTTATCCAATTCATAAATCTATTTTTAGTAATTTTCTCCTTCTTGCACCATTTATCAATAAATAAATTTAAAGAATTCTTTAATCCCCTAAAAATATCTGCTGGCTTTATGCGGTAGGAAAGATGGAATTTAGACCCCATCTTCATTATATCTTGAAGATGAAGATGCTTTATAATGGACAAATCCCCCGTTACAACATGCTCGTAACTTTGATCCACATATGGTAAAAATTCCTCACAACTACAAACCGGTTTCAAATTTCTCTCCCTGTCAAGTTGTTTAAGTATTGAATTATAGTTAAAAATCATTTGACCAATCGTTTTTGAAAATTTATATGTTAAAATTGGAATATCTTTATGCACAAAATTACATGGAAGGGCATTCTTCTCTCTTCGCTGGTTTAAGATTCTGGATAAATTAATATCCTCTATTTGTTTAGAACCAGAATTAACCGACAAATATAATCTATTATCTTTAATAACAATCTTATTAGATTTAATATATTTTGAAATAAATTTTGATTTAGCTAAAATGCAAACTGCATCATAAATTAATTTAGTTTTCGAGTTACATGTTGTATTATTTTTTGCAATCCAGAATGCTTTTATCAAATTATTCCTTGATAACTTATTTAAAGATTTTATTAAACTAGCCACTCCATTAGTCTCGAATATCTGACATAAATCGATTAAAAATTCATTTTAATCTAAATAATTCATTCTATCATTTTTCCTATGTCCTCTTGATCGGTTTTTACGTCTAGTGGGGCAATTAAAAGAAGGATGCTCAGTTAACCCATTAATTCAGTTAGCAACTACATTGGACATGTCTCCGTATTTCGCAACTTGATCATTTAGCCCAAAAGGATAAGCGGTACCCTGAGCATGGATCTAATAATCTTCTCGTCTGCGTAATTTATTATTTTTCTCTTCTTTGGCAAAGTTTTCTAGGTCCAGATTATCTAAAATTGTAACAGTTAGATTAGATACTGAGCAAGTACCATTATTACAATGTTGAACTAGATAATTGTTAGTTTTAGTGGTAATTGTAGTAAATGTGTCCCGAAAATCTCTAATGTATGTTGTTAATTGTTTCCCCCACATATTGTAATGGACAATTTTTACATTCTAGTAAATAGATAATATTATTTGTTTTACAATTTACCTGTCCAGTTAATAAACATTGAAACTTTTTATTATATTAAGTGCTTTTAACATAATTTCGAGGGATGAAGTGATCTTGACAAAGAAAACAATGACCATTACACTTATTAATATTCGGCAGACCCCTTTGAATATTATCATTACCATTATTATTCAATATAAAATCAGAAATAAATTGAAACCAAAACGAAAAACAATACAAAGTCCAAAACATCTCCAGAAGCCAAACCAAAAGTCCACAAGAAATAAGGTTAATCTAACCAATTATACAAAAAAAATCATATATTTCCCGTGTTATTCTAGCCAAGGAACGGTAAGTCTCCTATACAGACGTTTCAGAAAAGGTGGTTTTAATAGTGCACTTTTTGATTTGAGCCAACCCTGGCTCTAGGAGTTGTGGGTTATTATATTTCTTAGCCTTGGACGTGATAGTCTCTTACCCGGTTTCTAGTTACAGCTGCGACCCGGATGATCTTATAATTTTTTATTTTTGTATTACAAAAATTTATTCTAGTATCTGAATTTATGGGCTCTTGTTTTTTTACTATGGGGTGTATTCGTCGTTTCTTACTAAATGAGAAATAAACTAATGACGCCAGTAGACTACTGACGTCATTAGTTTTATCTCTGAGAGTAAATAAAAAATTACAAACAGGAAAAAGCCTATGGGTTTTTCTTATTTGGAATAGTAAGAGACGAATTTCAGAGAAAGAGGCCTCAAACTAAGCCCCAAATTTGCCGTGGTTTGTTTTTTGCTAGGTTTCAGTCATCTCTGCTGCTATGATACCGATTAAACTTAGATAATACTTATTTATAATTTACTAGACCGACCCCTATGTAATTAAAAATATTTTATAGTTATTTTAATTAACTATGGGTAAGAGTTCGTGCTTTATTATAAATTTTTAGACCTTGTAGCTTCCTCATGCTAACATATAGGTTTTAAACTAGCTATCGCTTCATCACGGATCTTTACTAGAAAACTTAATATTTACTAAGGGCAAAAGTAATTTATTATATTATTATATGGCATAAAGATAAGCATGTATTAATATTGCGTTCAGTTTTTATGCAATATATGGTTATAACCTACACGATTATATCGTCATTCATCAAGCCTCTACACGAAAAAGCAGTTTTTTGTCAAAACTTATTCTACTATGAAAAATATTTTATTTTGAACTAGAAAAGGCACAAGATGTAGCAATTTCCTTTAAAAGAACCATTGTACAGGTTTCTACGTATTCATAGTGCCCAACTAGCTGAGGAGAGGAAAAAGCGAAAATTAAAAACAAAAAAAAGATGCCGATTATTCAAAGTATCTCTAGTAGCTCCGCTTTTCTGTATTTTCAAGCCTATATATTTCCCTTGTTGTTCAAGCCAAGGGACGGTAAGATTTCTATTAAAAGATTTCGGACAAGGCGGTTCTAAAGGTGTACTTTTTGTTTTGATCTGATTCTATTTTTAGGAGTTATTGGTTATTATATTTCTTAGTATTGGACGTGATTGTCTCTTACTATGTTGCTAGCGACCGCTGCAATCCGGATAAAATAGGAGCAGCTTGGCACAGGGGAAGCGAGATGGGCTCATAACCCAGAGGTCGGTGGATCGAAACTTCTAGCTGATAAAGTTTTATATTTTCTTTATCCCAATAAAGAATCTGTGGACAAATTGAGGAATTCCAAGGAAAAATAATTGAGAAAACAAAATTAGTTTGATAGTCTGTTCGGTGCTGGGCCTAAAATTTTAAGTGCTTTGTTGTTAAGTGAGTTTTGTTTTTGTAAATGTGTTTTGAAAGTGGATTGCAAAACTCTAGAACAATATTGAATGTGAAGCTTGATAGGTGCATTGCAAATCAGGATCAGTCATTTTTTAGGGAACTCGACACTGAGGGTTCTCAAGATTCCAAGGTTCTTTGAAAGCTTCATCTTGACACTTGCTATGTGGTGTCTGAATGAGAGGTTTTCATCGATTAAAACCCCTTGGTATTAAACGTTTCCTTTTTATTGTCTCTTGATGCGTCAACGAAAGGTTTCAATGTCAATTGTATCTTGAGCCAGTGAAACTATACGTGAAAAAATCCACGATTTGTCATCGTTGATGATTAGACGATTTGCATCCATCCACAGTTACATTTCTTCAAGAATTTCTCGTAGCTTTGTTTTGAGAGACTGGATGTTCCATTCACAGACGGCCATAACTGAATCATCCGCAAATGCCATTAGTTCGGCCTCGGCTTCTATTAATGACCCCGGTTTCGTTTGTGAGTCACAGAGTTTGCAGCAATAGGGGCTACAATTTGCAGGAGTCAGTACATGCTGAAAATCATTTAAGTGAATAGGAAACACTACCAGTTCCAGCATAGATCCCTGTGACACCCCACATCTAATGATGACATCATCTGTTTTGTCAATTCCTGTGTAAACTCGACGGTTATCTGGGTAAGACTTAAACCAATCTAAGACTTGGCCAGGAACTCCAATATGATCCAGCTTTCTAGTAATATTTTGTGGTTGCACGCTGTCAAACTCTTTCTCAATAGAAGCACAGCTGCAGGTAAAGCACCTGAATCTAAGATTCTGTTTACGAATAAAATTAGTGAAGTAAGGGTGTCTTCGGTTGATTAGCCAGCCCTAAACCCAAATTTGCGGCTGTTAAAAATGCCTTTAGCCTCTAAATATTGGTAAAGCTAGTTTCTTATTGGCGTTTCAAAGACTTTCGAGAAAACTGATAAGATTGAGATTGGTGTATAGTTTGCTGTGTGTGTATGACATCCACCTTTGTGTACAAGTAATATCTTTGCCGTTTTTAACATTTCTGGAAAGTCTCTTTATGTAATAAAAGATTTACGAGGTAAGTTAAAGTTTCAGCAATGGTTGTCACTACTGCTTTCAGTGCCTTTGTCTGAAGTAGGTCGAAACTGTAATCTGAAGAGCCCTTATGAATCTATACGAGTAATTCGAGCTCACCTGGTTTTACAGGACCCACTACCATTGATATCATGCACTTCTAGTCAAGGTGTTTTTTGTATAATTTAGCTGGTGTCCCGATGGGATTTGCAGTGGTTTGGCCGATATTTGCGGAAAATATACTCAGCAATGTGGCAACCTAAGTTGGTTTGGTAATTTCTTCATCATTCACAACCAATTTCACTGGTAATGTTGAAGCCTTAGTGTTTGGCCGTAGTACCAAGTTAATAATTCATCAGACTTTTCGACCATCCTTCCCGCTTTCCGTCAGCTTTTGGTGCACTTACCCAACTGCACTGGTGCAGTTGCTCTTCATAACAAAGTCCGAAGGACTTTCCTGCATTGCTCATACTTCTCTTGCCGCGTTACGCTCGGACGGCATCTATAGTCTCCCAAAAGGTTGGTTTTCTTATTCACAGAGGCCAAAAGACAATCCGTCATCCAGGAGCTAATTGGCTGGTCTTCTTGTCGTTTATTAGTTTTTGACTTTCTCACGCAACATCTACTGTATACGTCCAAGAAGATCGAGTGAAATGACTTAAATGCTTCGTTTATATCTTGAATCTCCATCAAGTCATTTCAGTTTGATTGCTCTAGTTACTGTTTAAAATTCTCAAAGTTTTCCTCTGTTAAACATATAATCGATAACTGGGGGTTGATTTATGACTATTACTTACAAAAGGTTTTTAACCCCATTCATTTCCTTTAAAATGAGCCGTTGAACAACTCTCTACGATGTTCCAGTGCCATGCTATCGGTTGAATTACTAACCTATACTATAATTAAGTGGCGTGTAAAATTTAGTATATGCAAGAGTGTACCGTGAGTAATATTTGATATATTTGAAATACAAAAAAATAAAATTCTTTCCTTCTAAAGATAATTACAACATAAATTAAACTTCCTCTAATTAAGTGTAAATCCCGTTTCAAAAAAATAACTTCCTAATCAGCAAAAGAAAATCCGCATTCTGATCTCCAAACATGCCAAACATTGACGCTAATCGGTTATGAATTTCGCGAAGATGTTCGGCAATAAAAAAAATGCTAGATACAAAGTTTCTCAGGAAGTTTAAGTTATAAGAGCAGTATGAACGTTTAATCATCAAAAATATGTAAAAAAAAATTATTGGATGGACAGTTAGCATAATGAAGTGAGTTTGCAAACATAATTACAAGGTAGCGGGCACTTCACAAGAGTTGAGCCAATCGCGAAATAGCCCTTAGCGCGCAGAACCTATACTTGTGTGATATAGTGAAGAAAAGTGTTTTTCGCGTCAATTATGTTTTGTTAATTATTTATTAGTCAATTATGGATTGTCTCTATTGCCATCATCATTATTTTTGAGAGTCAATATAATGATTAACTTTGCCTCTATTTGTCGTCAGTTGATGTGAAGCACTGTTGTACCCTATAATGTAAGTCATAATAAAACTATTGCTTTTTTACTTGTGTTAGTTTTATTTATATGTCTGTATCTAATCGCACAGCAGGTAACTAGTTCGTATGCCTCCATCGGTAACGTTCCCAGGAATCTGATTTCTACATGACATTAGAGGTAATTGATTTCGAGATAACTCAAGGAAAAGAGGTTACATTTATATAGTTACATATTTTATTTTCTCGCGTTCAGCGAGTGGCGCGGTCACCCATTTACTTTACTCCCCATTGCTGTGGTGCAGTCCTTGATGGCACAATCTTTAGCTCTACAAGTGGCGCTATCAGAAAACTTATAAGGTGTAAGTTCACAGCTTCAAACCTTAACGGCGTATCTGGCGCGATCGGTATACAGGGTAAATCCCCTAAACATTACATTTAGTGCGGTCGATTATTATTGCCACAGGTGCCACAACCATTTAATGCCACAAGTGGCACAGAATTTAACGCCACAAGTGGCACGGTCGGAAACTTGGAGGAAAACGTGCGAACTATTTATGCTACAAACTTCGTAATTTAAATTTATATCATTGGAGAGATACAGACTTATAGAAAAAAAGTGATTAGGCCTATAACCGCTAAGCTATTACAGGAAAACCCTTTAAAATATCTCATAGGAGATAATAGCCTCCCCCAAAATAGGTTAAGTGAAGAAAAAAAATATTTTGAGTTAATTCAAAAGCAAAAATGTCAGAAGAATTAAGCGAACTATTAATGGCGCAAAAGTTGGTCGCGAAAAATGTATAAATAGCAAAATCTATCCCGCAATACGATGGACAAACAGATATCGACGAATTTAATATCCAATTGGCCCAGTTTGTAGAATTAGCAAAAACAGTGCTAGAAACGTTAGTCGGTATGCTTCTACTTAGATTAAGAGGACAGGCCTTAACCTTTCTAAAGCAAATTGAAAATACTATAGGGGATGATGACAGCTTGCCGATAAATACATTAGAAAAATTGTTAACAGCATTTAAAGATAGATTTATCGAAACTAGTTCTACAAATAAATTAAAACACAGAATGGTATGCTTTGACCATTCACAAAATTTAAGAGAATATCTTGATAATATACGAATTTTAGTAGAAGCGAAATTCGGAAAAGGATCAGGAGAACTGTATGAAAAAAATCATACTACACGCCTTTTTGCAAGGGCTACCCCCAAAACTATATAGAATGGTAATATCCAAGAATATTCAAACGTTGGACCTTGCAGTTCAGGAAGTGGGTCGAATGATGGAAGTTTATACGATGGTGGCAAATCACAGTAAAACAAAAATAAATAGCCTAGGCGAATCAAACGCAAACCTGACCTTCAAGGGCGATCAAGCTTTTACAAACTTCTTTTCAAGAGATAATTCCCCAGGGCCACAAAGAAATAAAACGCAAGAATCCCCAGGCAGAAAACAGTACGTTTTCAGCCTGTCTAACAAATTAGTTATGAAAATAACCCTATAATAATAAGTCTATATTTGTAATCGTGTTGGGCATATCTCGAGAGAGTGCCGTTATGTCCCTAATCGTACACCAAGGATTGCCATCGGTATTACGCAAAATTATGGCAACCATTTGTTCGGAAGAACAAATTTTAACGCCAGTAGTGCACTAGGCCATAGCCTGGGAAGATTGCGCTAATCAGTACCTCACAACGTGTACCAACCAAATTTGTACAATCCTCCCCCCAATATACAAAATAATTATCGGCCGAAGGGAAATGAAAATTTTTCAAGCCGACGGCAAATAGTTAATTGGCCGACGGGAAATGAAAATTTTCTAGCCAACGGCATTTGAAGTTGACGCCAGCACCCGTCACTGGCGCAAGAAATTCAAACTATCGTAATAATAAATGGCAAAATCAACAAACAAATGTTAATCAATTAGCTAGAGATTCCATGAACATATCCGAAACTCTAATGCAGACACCGACGCATGAAATAAATCCTCAGGGAAACGCCTCAGACCCCTCAGAAGAATAAATTGGACCCAGAGGGTGCCTAGAATATTTTATTGGTCCAACCCAATAGTATTACCGTCTTGTAGTGATAGTAACAATAAGTTACCTATATTTAATGATTTTTGTGTGGCAAATGTTTACTTTAAGGCTTTAATTGACTCCGGTGCAACGATTAGTATCATAAACTCATGCTTATTAAATATGTTGCCTCCGCATATTAGGCGACAGAGGAATCCTAATACTCCCAATTTAACTAGCGTGGCAGGGCACAAATTGGATGCAAAAGGTTCAATTCGCCTAGACGTAAAAAGGGATAATAGAATTTTTCCGACAAATCTTATAATATGCGATAACTTTTCGTATGAAGCCGTTATCGGCGCAAATTTTTTAAGGTTGAATAAGGTATTATTAGACGTAGCGAACGAAAGGCTCGTCTACCCGGCTAAGGTAGGGGAAGGAATTTCTACCTTAAGAAATTGAAACAGAGGTTACGAAGAGAACGTAACACTAAATAAAATTTCTGGCTGTATAATGTCTCAATCTTTCGAAGCTTATGTTTCGCAAGGAGGACATGGCATAATCAGAAATTTGTTCAATTATTCTGAGAAACATTGCAGAAATGAAGTAAATTTAAATAATATGTGTATTGAATCAGCAAAAATAAATATAGGAGATATGCGGCAGTACAGGTCAAACGAAATCAAGAAAATAGTGGGAATTATGGAAAACATAGTAAAACCCAATGTGACGCCGCAAGATGCCGCAGTGACGCAGCATAGCGCCAGTGTGAATCTAATAGACAATAATACTGAAGAGAAATTGTACGGGTTCGCGATACGGAAAACAAAGATCCCTCCCAAAACAATACAAAGAATTCAAATATCTCAGATGATTGAATCAGTAGATAGCAAATCTGACATATGGCTTGCGATCCCATAGAATGAAATTCCTGAAAATCTGTTATGCGAGGAACAGATTATATCTTACGACAAAGGAGAAAGTTTTATTTGGGTAACTAATAACCATAAAAATGATACAATTACAATAAAAAAGGGGATGTGTTTAGTTCAAATCCACAGTTATCTCGGAGAATGATTTAGATAGATGGGAAAATTCCAAAAGAAACCTAGTTAATAGCATTAAAACCTCAATTGACAAATACCCTCTAACTAAATCGCAATTATTAAACAAATTGAATATGGATCATATTACAGACTTAGAACTTAAGAAAAAAATTATGCTAATTATTATGGAATTTTAAATATTTTCCGTATCTGAAGATGACATCAGACTGATACCATTTTATGAACATTCAATTCTAACGACTGGTAACCCTTTCGCGAAACCGCCATACGGTGTGCCTTATAAGCATAAAGAGTGGTTAAAAAATAAAATTCATGAATTAGAAAAAAAATGAAATTATACGCTGCAGTATAAGTCCGTATTCTTCACCAGTGGTCTTGTTACCAAAAAAGAATGGTGATCTAAGACTTGTAGTAGATTATAGAGCCCTTAACAAACAAGTAGTTAGTGATAAATTTCCTTTACCAAGAATAGATGAAATCCTTGACTCTATCTCGAGCAAAAACAAAATTTTTACTTCTTTAGATCTTACCAAAGGTTACCACCAAGTTAAAATCACCGGAAATGATGTCTATAAAACTCCATTTTTTACAACTGAGTGTGGTTCATATGAATACTTGAGAGCACCTTTTGAACTTAAGACAAGTTCATGCGCGCTATGTAGACCATTAATACACCTGTTAAGAGGATTAAAAAATATCATTCATTTTGCTGATGATGCCATATGCGTGGAGAAAACGCTGAACAACAATTAGCAACATTAGCTAATGTGTTCGAGAAATTCAGAGAGGGCAATTTAAAATGCCGGCCTGAAAAAGTAAATTTATTTTAACCTAAAATTAAATTTTTAGGAGTAGTGGTGACGCAAGGAGAGATATCCCCAGACCCAGACAAAATAAAATGTGTTGAAAACCTCAAACCCCCTAGAAATAAGAAAGAATAAAGAGGAATTTTAGGTCTTACTGGTTACTTTAGAAAATTCGTGCGCAATTACGCCCAAATTGCGAAACCCCTCACGGAATTAACTAAAGGGAACTCCCTAAGTCTTACCTGGTCCCAGGAAGCTCAAACTTCCCTAGACCGTCTCAAAAAGGCACTCATTTCGGAACCAATATTATCGCTGCCTGATTTTGAAAACGGACAATTCGTGGTCACAACCAATGCAAGTTCGAAGGGCATTGAAGCTAGTCTTTCGCAAGTAATCCCGGTAGAAAACCCTAATCCTCTAGAGGGAAGGCCTAAACAAAAAAAATAGAAAAAGTTATATGCTATTCGAGTAGAATCTTATCAAAAGGTGAAAGTAATTATTCCGCCACAAACTTACAATTATTATCTATAATCCACCACTTGAACAAATTTAGACACTATTTAATCGGTAGAAAATTTATACTACATTCAGACCATAAAAGCTTGCAGTACCTGCGCATATTTAAAAACCCCACGGGAATTCTAGCTAGATGGATTATGAAAATCGAAGATCTACACTACGAATTTGAATATTTAAAAGGTAAACAAAATGCAGCGCGTGACTTTTTCAGTAGATTCCCAGAAGAAATGCCATCAGACGCTGAGGAAAATGAGGTTCACGCTTTCAATGCTAAAACCAGACATAAATACAAGAAAAACAAAGAAAAAGACTTAGTGAAAGAAAACAAGTATAACTATTTTTCATTGCGTTTAGAAAATATAAAAACAAATCAAAAAAAACGAAATGGTTGTAGCACTTATTAATTATTTTGTGAATAATGATGCGTTACCAGATAAATTCAAAACTCTTAGAAAAAAGATGGATAATTTTTACTATGACCTTGATGAAGAAATACTATGCAGAATCGCGACTGCTGAGGCAAATAGAAACCAAACATCAATAATACCTGTATTACCCCAAAAACTTAATAATACCTGCTTTCAAATATTTTCACTCAGATATTGGTAGACATTTAGGAATAACGAAAACTTTCCATAAATTAAAACAATATTTTTACCTGCCGTCGGCAGTAACAAAACTCAAGGAATTTGTAAGTGCATGCGAAGCGTGTAACTTAAGATAAAACCTCAAGCTTATCCTAATCCTCCAATGGGAAGAGTCCCGGTAGCGAGATTCCCCTTTGATATTGTCTCATTTGATTTATATGGAACCAGTGGAGGCTTACTTGTTTCCAAAAGAGGCCATACTTGTATTCTTTCAGTTATAGATCCCTTTTCCGTATTTACTTTTGTAAAAGCACTAAAACATCAAGGCACTTACGCTACGAGTAAGGCGTTGGCGAAATTATTTTTAAAATTTGGCATTCCAAATAAGGTTATAAGTGACAACGGAATCAATTTTGTTTCAAAAGTAACAAAAGACTTAATGAGTTTTCTTAACATAGAGAAATTGGTGACTTCACCATATCACCCACAAGCTAATGGTAAAATAAAAAATAGGCATAAAATATTTTTGAATGTATTAAGCATTTATAAAAGGACAACAGGAACGCAGTAATCAGTAATGCAAAAGCAGTAACGCAGTAATGGAACTAAGCAGTAATCAATACTGCTTATTCAGAAACAACCAAAGACAACCCTTTTTATTTACTTTTTGGTCACGATTTTAGAATCCCGCATGATGAGATTATTGAGTCCCGGCAATATTACAATAACTCGGAGGATTACAAACAAGAATTCATAAATAGGATGAGGAAAACTTATAAAATAGTAAAACAAGAGTTGGAAAAATGTAAAATAAGTCAAGAGCTAAGAAACGTACCCAAAATCAAAGGGAATATAGATTTTTGGATTGGGGATTGTGTCTACCTAAAAAATTAGGCAAAGATGGAAGGCAAGAAACTTTCCAACAAATATTCTGGACCGTACAGAATAGTCAAAAAGTACAATAACGATTATACTTTTAAAATGGTGAACCCCGATAATTGAAGAACTTACAAGGTGCATGTTAGCCGAATAAAAAGAGCGAAATTTCCAGAAAGATGGGTACCACGTCCCTCGTCTACCGATTCGTCAGATGCAGAAAATGAGCCCCCTAAATCGAAATTGGCAGAGCTAAAACCTTTTAATTTCAAGCAAGACTATTTCGAGAATGATAGTGACGAGGAAAACTTTAAAGAATTTTTAGCAATGAAAAGTTTAGTTATTCCTAAAAGAAAATCCCTAATACCAGTAAGAATAAAAACGCCAAAAGTTCCAAAAAGTTCATCATCAGAGAGCACAGGAGAATTAGATTTTACGATATCTCCAAAAAACCAATATTTTCCTGATAGAATTTCGACTCCTTGTCCCCCAAAAGATTCCTAGATGATATGGTTTCCCCAGCAACCCTAATAGAGAGACCCTTGTCGCTATGGAGGAATTGAACAGAGCTGTAGAAACTCCGGGTATTACGGTAAAGAAAACTCCTCCCAAAGATTCAATTAAAATAAATCTGCGAGAAGCTATGGATTTAATAAATTTCCCTATAAAAATGAGTCAAAGTACATTGCCTAAGAATAAAACTCCCAAGGACGACAAGCAAGGACAATATCATGATATAACTGTGTCCAAGGTCAAGCCTAAACAGTGGACTTCAGGGAGGGAAACACTAGTGCAAAGAATGTCCCATCCCCCTGAAGACATGGCATTTAAACAGCGGAGGAACCCCGCAAAAACTTTTGATTCCTCTCATAGCTCTCAAGAATCTTTCAAATCTCCCGAGTTGAAAACTCAAAGCAAGGACTTAGAGAGTAAACCTTCTACTTCCAGAGGAGTAGAAATTTACGAAGGAAGGGGAGATGATACCTCAAAAATGTGAGGTGCAACCTCTAAAAGTTCTAATGCGGAATCATCGGAAACTAGTTCCAAAGAGTCTGACAGCGAATCAGACCATAGGGTAGTTAAAGAAACAGGAAATTTAAAACCGACTTCAGCGGCCGCTCACGCGAAAGAAAGAGTATTAAAAGGGCAAAAATTTTTGAAAAAACAATAAAAAAAGTTTGATATTATTTCACTATAAAAACCTAAAAAGAAAAAACCCCAAGAAACAGAAAAAAAAAGTAACGACACAGTCAGATAGAACGTTTAAGACACCGAACAGATTAAAATACCCTTAAAAATACAAAAAGATATTTTATTGATAGGCATCACAAAGGAATAATAGCTTACAAACTTCTAGCTCACAAGTAAAATTCTACGCGTACTATTCCAGTACGATGTATCCAGTCCAACTGAAAGAAGTCGGAGTGTTGCCTGGCGGTTTGGCGTATGGTGGGTAACAATATTGAAGTTTCTCAGGCCAGACTTCGAGCCGCAAGACTGGGTCCCAAATCTCCTCCTTCTAGGAATAAATTAAATTGAAAAGTTGTGGAGGCACTGTTAACCATAAGGACAACCCATATGTCGGGCTAAGAGTTTTCATAAAAATAACAATGTCTCATGTGTCTCTCCCATATTGCACTCCCAAATTTTACCCCCAACTCAGTCTTAAGTCGTGTAATCGAACCTAAATAGATGGACCACGTTTTCTGGGAGGTCTGGGGGGAGCTCACCCTCAAGTAGAGTTTGGTTTGTTGTGGTCGAGGTCTCCTCGGATTTCCTATGAAAAAAATTGATCCATGTCCTAACAAAGATTGATGTTATCCAAAACAAAAATTACCAGCGTAAAAGTTCATAATGATAAACTGATCATTTTCAGATCATGGCAACGGAATCAAAGTCTCTCCGTAAGGCGATAATAGATACTGAGTTTATCACAATAACGAATGTGAAGGAAAACATTATATATATCGGCAGCTATGTTGGTGGTCGATGAAAAAGGAAATCAGATATAGGCGAAAGAATGGGATCTAACCTACAACCTTAAAGGGTACGCACCCCACACTTATAAGTATGGATTGGCACTCGCGAATACCCCCAAGTATCGTCCGGCTAGAGGGGAAGTCAAAACAAAATATAGAAGAAGCGCGAAACAACTTGGCTGTTTACAATTATTAATAAGACGCCTACAAAAGAACCTCAATATCAAGTATTTCTATTCCGAGGGATCCACTCAAACGGACCTTTTACTTCTTGATAAATGCAGAGCCCCCAAAATTTGCTATAACCTTGAAAAAAATCCCCAATGTGTCAAATATGAAGGCATACATCATCCTTTAGTGGAAATTCAATTTTACAAACAATTTTTATTCGACCCTGAATCTGAAGAATACAAATCCCTTGGTAGTAAATTATTTCTGAAACGTATGAAAACATACCAAAGAAAAAAAGACGCCTATAAAAATAATAACAAGAAAATTAAGAGTAAATTCTAAACTCAAAACCACCTATTAGTATGTAACTATGGAAGACGTTAATCTCGTATATATAAACTATTTGGTCTTAGTCCAGATTATAATAATTTTAGGCCTACAAAAAAAATATGATAACAGTGTAATTATGTGCTGCTCGCTTACTTATTTATATGTTGCTTACTCGAAAAATATAATGCAAAATTTGGTTGTATAGCAATTATTAGCTAAGCTTTAAAGGTATATCTCAACCAGTCTTAAAGGCATATCATAACCAGAATAAAGCTTGGAAGTCCTAACTTTACTTCCATAACCTTTCTAATCCTAAAATATTTATTCTGTTTTACGCTTACAAATCAGTTTTATTTGTACAGTACCACAAAATAGTTACATAATAAAAAATAACCCAAGTTAAACGTTAAAGTGCCTTTGAAAAAAAAATAAGAATAACAAAGTAACAAATAAACGAATTTTGCAAAAATGAATAAAATTATTGATAAATTAATTCTAGAAGCAAACAATAAGATGAGGCTTAAGAATATCATCATAATCCTCGTTGTTCACACAGTAGCCCAAGATATTGTAAAACATGGAGTAATATTCAAGCATGAAAATTCATTGCTAGCTAGCCATGACGTATGGAAGATTTTTATGAAATTGGACCCCAAACCCTTCGAGACCTTATTTTAACAAGTAACAAGACTAGAAAAAAACATGAATGAACTTAAAGAATCGATATTTCATTTCCTAAGGTCGGACGAAGGATTACAGGCCATTAAAATAATGCATAGTAAAGATAATAAAGAGTTTTCAACTTCATTTGTCCCCAAACTAAAATCAAAATTCGTAATAGATGACTTTGATAAAAAAAATGGCAGAAATTGACATGGCACTTGGGACGAGAACCAAGGAGGACAGAAGGAAAAGATCAGCAGATAATATTGAATACTTATCGAGAGAATCTACTGCAATGAAATCCACACAAAACCATAAATTACTGACTAACAAGGAAAATAAAACCTTATGATGGAAATTACGCAATGATAAAAGAACAACCACTACGTAATCTAAATGAGAAACACGCCCAAAAACTTTCAACTCATCAAGCCTTCTTAATATTATATAGACAAAGACTAAAAGCCTTATTTGAATTATTTAATACGGAAATACAAAAATTAAAGCAAAGTACCACGAAGATTTTTGAAGTATTCTTTCGAAGAAATAAATACCGTAGCTCTACAGGCCTAATTCCCATCATCGGAGAACTCGCCTCCCACCTTTTTGGTTTGACAACGGAGAAAAACCTAAACAGCCTGAGGGAAAATGTAAAAAAGTTGAATAATGCCATGAACGTAACATTACACGTTCAAAAGATACAAGCCTGTGTAGCAAATTACCAGAGAGGTGAAATTGAAATGATATCTAAGAAGATCTCAAAAACTGTAAACGTAATGAATTATTTAAGGAGAGAAGTGGACCACGTGGTGACAGACGCGAGCCTTACCACGGTATCACTCGATACAATTACCATGTCACTACTAAATATGGCGACAGATGTTAGCAAACTCGAATTCACATTATTTGCCCTCACGGGAGAAACTTTGTCATGGGACCTACTAGATCCTTCTGACCTAAAAAGTATGTTAGACAAAACAAAAACGCACCTAACGTTCGGCTTACTTTTACCCGTAGAACCAGAAGTATCAAATATATTTCTTTACTAGACTAAATTAAAATTCCACATCACGAAATAAATGAACAGTTATTTGCAGTAGTAACAATTCCATTGATAAGCCAACAATCTGTTTACGACTTGTACAAAATTTCGACCTTCCCTGCTAACAAAAAGAAGACAAATTTATTTATGACTTTCACACCTGAAGCAGAGTATTTGCTTGTTGATCAAGATAGACGAAAATACGCCCTAGCCAATACACAAGACTTAAAAGAGTCCGTATTATTCAAAAATCTAGTATGCCAGCTTACTTTACCAACTTATAATGTCAAATCTGGATCTTGTATGTTAGAAATATTTTTAAAAGACACTAAACAGGAAGAAATACCAGATTCCTGTGAAGTCCTGATAGGAAGTACTAAACGAGAAATATTCATACACCTTAAAAATGATCTTTGGTTATTTTCTGTCCCAAGAAAAACTGTTGGAACTTTGTCTTGTTATAATAATACAGAAAGAATAGATCCAAGTTACAGGATAGAATTACTGTTACAAGATATTGGTACGATAACCATAAAATAAGGATGTCGACTTGTAACTAAAGAGTCAACTGTTCGAACGTCGTTAATTACCACGAGCACTAGCATAATAAGTCCCAAAATAATCAATTTCAAGCCAATTAACCTGTCTTACACTGTTCCCAATATAGAAAGTGAGGAAATGAAAACCTCGTTATGGTCCAAAATAGAAAAGATTAAAGGGACATTAAGGCTTACAAAAATAAGAGAAGCTTTAGACTCCCAGATTCTCCTATTTACAAATGAAGACCAAAGATTAACGTCCGTGGATGATAGATACGGATTATTCTCAACCAATTTTTGGTGGAACATACTACTGACCGTATGTTTCGTGTTCGTGATTTCCCTGACCATGAGAATCTTACTGACTTTAAATTATGGAAAAATCCTGAGACTAAGAAGGCAAAACCCAAAGGAAGAACACGGGGAAACGGCTGAAATGCAGAAGTTAAACCCGGAACCCCATGAGAACGTCTAAGCCAAGAAAAAGGGAAGACATTAGAAAACGAGTGGGTATAGAGGTCTCCACTTGTCCTTGCTATGTCTTGTTCCCTCATTTTAAGTGTCGTTTACGCAAAACCGTGTGGCTATGACGCTGCAACATGCGTTTCTTAAACAGCACGGACGTGCGTGAACAATGAAGGCATGAAATATGTTGTAAACTGAGACTTCAAATTTAACAATGTAGAGTAACTTATGTTTAAAGGATTGTTTTAAATCTAACGTAGAATTACATAAGTGTTGAAGAATTAAATAAGTCTTATATCGTTGTTTTTTTCAACAAAAATTAGAAAACATCTTTGTTTTATATTTCCCAACGAAAACAATATATATATTTGAAACTGACACGATAATGAAATTGTTTTGTCAAAATCAAATTATTTGCATCAATATCAATGTATTTGTTTAATACTATCTTGTAGTTTAAAATTCACCGTAACAGTAACCAATTATATTGCTTATTATGTACTATGACGACTTGTTTTAAAGATCGTGTGATTCTGCCTCGTTATTTTTATTACGGGAAGTGGATTGACATATTGGAAATCGATCATTACAATGCGTTGTCCAGTGCAGATACAACCTAGTAGCATCTATTTTCATCATACCTCAACCAACGAAGAGTACTCACCATAGACTCCAGGCAATTTTCGTCCTAGCTTCGCTTATGAAAATTATAGTTACCTTTTGATCGTTGTTTCGTCAACCACAAACCATATTACGTATCAGGTAACACTATATTTGAATCTCAGTATCCAGTGCATTATCGAACTATATAAACAAATAAATCCCGAGAACCCCATTGACCAGTACAAGATATATGTACATAAATATCACCCTTGATAATCCTTATAGATCCATGTACCATACGACTGTATATTTATGAAATTTGATGAACCCAAAGATTATTTATGCGTCGCAGATTCACGCGTCGAATCCCTTTCGACCATTTCTTGGAATCCATCCTATCACCTCTATCAAATGCGAAAAGTTTATATCTCTGTTATCCCATAAATGTTACGAGATAACTTCTGAAAAATGGACCTAGAAACGAACCAAGGAATTACAGAAACCAAAATTAACCCCAGCGACTAGCCCCTCAGTGACAATATACTCCTCCCACAAATTAAAGACAATATGTTGAAGGAGTCACTAAATTTTGATAAAGTTTGTTGACCCATTCCAAATCCAAACATCAATTCCCCTGTGATTAACCAAGGAATCACCGCAAAAGTTAATAGACACAAGCCAGGCACGAACAATTTTATAAGAGAACTGTAATCTCTAAGTGTACAAACGAACAATTTTATACGAGAATTACATTCTCTATGTACTTTAAAATATCCCAAGAACGATATTCTGACAAGAAAATCAACCCAATCCGGACTGTGTTGATAATAGATCAAGTCCCAAGCCCCAACAGTCCCAGTGCTCAACCCCTTAACGATAAAGCACCTTATGAACTATCAAAAAAAGCAGGTGAGAATGAAATCTGATAGCATATTCCCACAGACCTGTAGTTGGAAGTATTATTTCCCGTTTGACAATTGGAGAGAGCATTTCGTCCAAGATGAACATACACATACTCGAACCATTCTGTGAAGAAGCTATTGTAAGTGTTTTAAATTTTTTTTGGCACAAGACGAAAAGAGTGAAGGACCTTGATGTACAACAGAAGGAGTGAGTACGCTAAAAGATATGTAAGGTGGTGAAATAGGTGTGAATTTGCATATGTTACATTTT
>NC_142794.1:39576925-39584425 GCF_049724085.1 Artemia sp. Qi Xiang Cuo
CCATGCATTAAACGTTGCATACCACCCAAATAAACCTAATTTACCCTTGAATCAGGTTTTGGTGAGTTCCTTCCAGTACATGCTGCTCATTGCAAAATGAGTACTCCTATCTTCTCCCTTAAGATTTTTATTTCTATTTAATTAATGGGTATCCTCATTATTTTAATACAATATCTTGGTGAATCTTGGTCAGGGCAGAGAGGGGCTGCGCTTGCATTTTATATTTGTGTACTTCTGTGGCACACCTGTGGTACACCATTTGGGCTATGTATTTCAACATTAGAGGGAGGGGGGTAAAGCATAGTATATTTATATGCGTAACCTAAACAAACCTTTTTAACCAAATGAAAAAAAAATCTGATGAAAATAGAATATTTTATTAGCAAAATAGTGAAAACTACAACTTGGAAATATGCTCCCAGAACGCTAAAAAGGATTCAAGGAATCGCGTTAAAATGTTCGCGTTAAAAGACCTTCTGCCTTTACTACCGCCCGCCACATGTTCTCTACTAAGTGTGAATGTAAATGATGGCAGGATGTACTTTGGTGCCGTTTGTTCCTCCACTTCTCTGTAGAGGTGCCGGTTTCTAGGTCGTCAAAATTGTTTTTGTGGTTCACTTTCAAATAAGTGAAACCTGCTTGTTCCAGCTCAGTTGTGTTGTAGCTTTTCCAACAATCTGGAATGACTCTTGAACATCCATGGTGAGACACTATATTATATCCCTAGTCAAAGCAAACAAATCAGTGTCCTCAAGAA
Organism: Artemia sp. Qi Xiang Cuo; assembly: GCF_049724085.1. Lineage (NCBI taxonomy): Eukaryota > Metazoa > Arthropoda > Branchiopoda > Anostraca > Artemiidae > Artemia > Artemia sp. Qi Xiang Cuo. The sequence continues at coordinate 39,577,683 of NC_142794.1, forward strand.
TCGCCTTAATAATGAATTAAAATGAACTAGGTCAAGAATCACGTTAATAATAAACTTTTCCTCGTCTTCGAGACGGTCAGCCGACGACTAAGCTCCCAATTTAGTAATTCACAAATGGCCTTCACAATTTTGCTAACAAATTAGCCTATTCTATTTTCATCATATTTAATTGTCACCAAACATCACTTCTCGAGTGTGTTTTATATAATAGACAAGTAGCCTACCTCATTTTCGTATAGGATCATATAGTTTTTTGTTTTTTTTTTTTATTTACGCCATGGTTGCCCTCGTTGTTTTGATCAAATCTATTGTCGGTTTTAGGCCTTGATAGGAAGGGGACAGTACATGCATTCTATATTTTTACACTATTGTGGTGTACCTCCCCCTTGATTACGAGCTAAGACCGCTACTTATCAAATACAAAACCAAATTCTTATTTCAAATAATAAATTACGTATAATTTATATACTTACCGCACATGTTTTAGATTAAGCCATCCTTTGTTGATATTTTTTCTCCTAGTCATTCTTATGCGATTCTCTCAGCAGTCAAACTCAAATTAAAAATGTTTCCGACCCGTCTTAGCCTCAGGCATGGTTCCATCCAGGGGGTGGAAAGTGGGGTTATGAAGAACAGTAGAAATAAATTAAAAATTTAATTTGTTTCATAAATTGATATAAAATTCACAACTCTGATTAAAAAGCTGAAAAGCTTGTAATATACTAGATAAACAGAGCCTCAGTTTGAAGTTGATTTTGACTTTGTCACTTTTATACATGCCTTACAAGAGTCTAAATTGTGAAAACGTAAAACAATCGTGGAGGAATAAATTTAAAAAATAGAATCTTCAAATGGGCCAGTTAATTTTAAAAATGCATTTTTTTAATTTATGGCACTTTCAATTTTTTTTTAATTTTCCATTTTTTACCCTCCAGACCTTTTTCAATAAAAAGCTACCCAGTTTCACTTCAGATTTTTTTTTGTTCATTTCTTAGGAATTAAATCAGAAAAAACAAAACGGCCAAATTTTAGATCCATTTTCAAAGATCCCTTATGGAAAAATGTATTTTCATGACATGCCGGGTCAGAGAGCTAGATCTCTTTTCATAGCAGAGGAAAATTAACATTACAATGGGCTTAGAAAGTTTAACCTAAGTTTGAAAATCCATTGTAAAGCTCATTAGATGCAGACAAATTTGTCTTTTATCCTATTAGATATTAGGGTTCTTTTTATGCCACTTGTTTGTTTAACATTGTTCACAAATATATTCTACGGGTTAACCTAGCGTAAGTTTTGTTACCCTTTTTGGCGGTTAATTAAAAGTCGCAGTCATTCAGCCGCATACATTGTCTGTAAATAATTTCAGTAGATCCCTGGATCAAAATAAAACATCAGAGCTTTTGACTGTCCTTCGGTTCTTAACTTTCGCGAAGTGAGCTTAAACTTTTGCTTAATATCTAAGTTTTTGCTATAATGGATTAGTATAATACAGGTTGCTAATGTTCTTTAAAGTCGTTTCAGGAATCTGGCTTCTTTGGGTAATATTTAATTTTTGACCGAGGAAGAAGTATAATAACCTAAAAAATACCAAATTTTGGTGGCACATTGCATATGTGACTTCGCTCTTTACTAAATTACACTGTTACGAAAACTATCATTTTACTTTTCTACCATACTCATTTGACTCGGTTTTTATTTTTGCCTTAAAATATAGATGCTAAGTAAAACACCCAATAAAAACCTTTGCTGTTCCTTGCTGCTTGGCCAGACCTGTAAACCAATCATTTATTACCATAGTTGTATGTAACCAAAATTTTAAATGGGGGAGTGTATGAATCTTTTTCTTGGGTTAGGATATGAAACAGCAAAAAAAAGTATACCTTTAAGCCAAAAATTTCAGTCGATCATCAATCCCTTGCGTTGTTATGATTTGCTCTGAGATTTATGTGTACCTGTTGTATTATTCAATCTTGCTCGTACTAGAGGGGGGAGAGAAGTCTGTATTAATCCTGTGCTGAAGTTGTTCACCTTGCATATTTTATTTGTTTTACTAAGAAAAGTCAAGAATAATAAATCGATATTTACAATTTTTAAAAAATGCCGTTTTATCCAAAGGAGCGTTACAAGTTTTGGCCCGTTTTTTGAAGCATTCAAAAGTAAATGTAGTGGAAAATGCCGCTTGGACCATCGGTAACATCACAGCTGACAACGGTCCCATCCAAGCTGTCCTCGACTCTGGATGCCCTTATTAGTGTGAGTAATCTTTGTTCTTAATAATCAATGTTTCTCCCTTCTTCGATCCATGTTCAAACCCTGATGCTTCATGTGAACATAAATGAGATGATTGACTGAAAAAAGGTTGCAAAATCCGAATCCAATAAAACTATAAATAATTTTTCATTTTTGTGTGCCAAACTAAACTTTAAAATTTTTAGTTTATTGGGTAATACATCAAGCCTATTTCATGCCATGTATTTACAACACTGGGTACTTGTTAATTAAACAAAACACGACCAAGAAGTGAAGTTAGGATAATCCAATGAAACATTACATTTAGTTTATATAATAATATAGTTTGGGCTATATATTTGTACATTAGGGGTGGGGGGGGGTAAAGTATTTGCACAGCGCCCCTAACCTAACCACCCTACTCCTGATTTGCAAATATATAGCCCAAATTATACAAGTCCAATACATTCTATCACCCATCACTTGGCTTTGTGGCTATGAAACGGGTTTTCTGAATTCTAACCAAAGCGTCATTCAGGTAACAAGTTAAATTTCCAAAATTTCACCCCTTTTTCCTTTTCGTCTTTTTAATAACGGAAAAGAATATCTTTTTATATTGATTAATTTAAAAAAAAATTCTTAGGGATATTAAGAGCGAATTGAAACTGAAAACGAGCAAGAATTATTGCCTATCAGGTTACATCAGATATATCTGCAAAAGAATTATCATATATGTGCAGTGAGTTTCACTATGCTACCCTGAAAAAAAACTATCAAAATATCTTTGGCAGGATCTTGACAATATATCTAATCGTTTCTTTTTTATATTCTGATTTTTTATTTATATGTGTTTTTAATTGAAGCTAATCTCTTTTCCTGAAAGCTTTTCGTGTTATACAAGTTCTCTTTTAAATTTTTAGACTAAATGGGTTTTCATTATATACTTGTATAATCTATTATTCATAATTCATCAAAACAATAAGCCTATTGAAAATGCTATGTCTATTAGCAACTTCTGTCTATTACATTTGTTCTTATTTCCTATCATAAGAAAGTCAGTAGCTGACTTTTGTTGTATCAATCTCTACATATGTATTTTTTCCATCTCAAATGAACGGATAGACCATCGATGCTCGATTTGCGTAGGACGAATTCCTGTTGCTAATAAACCCCAATGAATTTTGCCGATGTTTCAATTTTTTCCGAGAGGTCGAATAAGAAAACAAAACAAGATCCATATCGGATGAAAACCCCAGTGACTCTGTTAAATTTGCTGCAAAAGATTGCTCGCCTCCTGGGGACAATAAATCCATCATTAATACCTAGTGCCATGCCTAGAGGTGTTTCTATAGGGAGGAGCATTGCATCCCTGTTATTCTTATTCCTGAAATTGATGTTTTATGTATTTCTATGCATATCTTTATACCCGGGCACTTCGTATTGGAGGAGTTGTCGTAGAAACTTGAAAAAGTGCTCATTTGATTGGAAATTGGAGTGGCTAGTACCCTTTTTACTAGTCGAAAGTGATTAGAGGGCAACTAGCCCCCTCCCTCCCCCCGCGGCCACCACATCCAATCAAAATTATAAGATGGCTACTTTGTTCATCGTAGTTGATTTCCAGATATAAAATATATTTTTGAGGAGGACACTCCCCCACAACCCTCAGGGCAAGGGTTTTATGTTATACCCTTGGGGCATATAAGGTTTTTATAGAAGGCGTTTTCGTAGAAATTTCAAAAGGGGCTCATTTGATTGGAAATTCAAAGGGCTAGTACACTTTTTACTAGTCGAAAGTGATTGAAGGGCAACTAGCCCCCCCCCCATGCGCCCACCATTCCCCCAAACACATCCAATCAAAATTTTAAGATGGCCACTTTGTTCATCGTAGTTGATTTCCATATAGAAAATATTTTTTTGAGGAGGACACTCCCCCACAACCCTCAGGGCAAGGGTTTTAAGTTATGCCCTGGGGACATATAAGGTTTTTATAGAAGGTGTTGTCATAGAAACTTCAAAACAGGCTCATTCGATTTAAAATTCAAAGGGCTAGTGCCCTTTTTAATAGTCGAGAGGGATTGGGGGGCACCTCGCCCCATCTCCCCCCCCCCCCACTGCCATCATTCCCCCAAACAGATCCAATCAAATTTTGAGATAGCTATTTTGTTCACCGTAGGCTAGTTGATTTCCAGATAGAAAATATGTTTTGACGAGGACACTCCCCCCCCCCAACCCTCAGGGTAAGGGTTTGAAGTTGTGCCCTGGGTGCATATAAGTTTTTATAGACAGCGTTGTCGCAGAAACTTCAAAAAGGGCTCATTTGATTTGGAATGCAAAGGGCTAGTGCCCTTCTTAATAGTCGAAAGTGATTAGTGATATTTTTTGTTGTTGTTGTTGTTTAGACCAGGGCACTTTTTATCGAAGGAGTTGTCGTGGGAACCTCGAAAGGGGCTCATTCGATTGAAAACAGAAAGGGGTGATGCCCTTTTCAATATTTGAAAGGGATTGGAGGGCAACTAATACCCCTTCTACCCTCCCACGCCCACCCTGCCATTTGCCCATTATGTTTGAAGATTAAATGTTGCCTTAAGATTAAATCAAAATGCACTGTGATCATGCTAATTCCCGATATGGCATCTCAGCAGTATCCCAAGAACAACTGAGGGTATTATGTTAAAATTTTTGGGGCTACTTCTGCTCTTAAAATTTAACTAAATCAAAATAGTTTAAGTGTATCAAAGCCTTCAAAGAAAGTAAACAGATTTTTTTACGAATGGTATCAAGTTTTTATTTCAGGTCAACTAGAGGAGGTATGAAACTAAATTAAACAGTGCTATTTGTGTCCAGATTTTTAAAAGGGTGTATGTTGTTAAAATTGCTGAAAATTTATCTCCAGCATACAAATAGCAGGCCAAACTATAAAGTCTTAAAAAACAAAAAGGTTTAAAGTGTTATTTTCTTTTTCCCTGAAAAGACTATGTCAATATAAAACGAACAGAAATTAATTAAAAAAATGTTTTCCACAGAAATAGTTTTTCGAAGAAAAGTAAAGAACTCCATTAAATCGAAAATGAGCAAAAATAAAATCAAATAATCTACCAACCGTGAAACTACCACAAATCAGCATCGATAAATAAATGAAACCGAAAACGAAAAAAAAAATACAATAAATAACCGAGTCAAACTCAAAACGAGCAGAAATTAGCATAAGTAGGGCGCAAATCCCCTATGCCTTCCCAAGGCCAGAACAGAATTTGCACTTTACTGAAAAAATACAAATGAATGTGTATTGTTAGTTTAATAGACATATACTGATATTTAGTAATCAAAATGTTAATATTATTTAACTTATTAATGTTATAAAAGTAAAAACTTTTTACTTTTATTACAAAATGTTAATATTATATATATATATATATATATATATATATATATATATATATATATATATATATATATATATATATATATATATATATATATATATATAAATATATATATATATTTTGTTGTATTGTTATCTCTTGCTTTTCAGAATTATTTGAAAAAAACTACGTTTTCTAAAGAGTTAAAGAGGCTGAGTTACAAGGTCGAACCTTAAAACGTACAGGGATTAGGAGCCACAGTTAACGCGGAAAACGCGGGCTCTTATAGGAAAATGATAAGAGCCCGCTTATAGCGGGCTCTTATAGGAAAACGAGGTTTTTCGTAAATGTTAATTCGGGGGATAATTTTTTCGGTCTGAAAATATCAAAAGGCCCTAACAGGTTAAATTCTGCTTCGAATAAGTGCTCATTCACCCGGATCAGTTGCCAACTGTGGCCTGTAGGCGTGGATAAGAAGAAAAATTTTTTTTGAACTTTAAGTGGCTATATTTGGTTTTAGGAAAACAGGGAAGGAGTGATCGGATTGAGCTGAAATTTTGAGGATAAGCTCCCGGGCCCTAGAAAAGCTTAACCTCTAAATTTCTACCAAATCGGACGACGTTAAAGGGGGGCTGTGGTCGGAGGGTTGAAACTTCCGGCCAACTTTTACCCATGCAGAGAAAGTCGGAGGGGGGGTTAAATTTTGCACGTTTCTTAGTTTGAGCTTGGGCTACATAATGCGATTACCACTGTCTCTCTGCAACCGCTAGGACCGGAAATTGCTTAACATTGGGGTGGGTCGCCTCTTTATAGAGGCACAAGTGTGCCTCCTTGATGTGATTGACCATTTGGACGAACTCAAAAATTTCATGTGGAACACACTGGATAATCTCGAAGGAAGCACAAATTTTTAATGCAAAATTGCAAGGGAAACTGTCATATTGTAAAAATAGGCGAGCAGGTGATCTTCTTGCGAATATAGCATTTAACTTTTATCAGAACCTCATTCACCACTGCAATTTTGCCAATAACTCAATTCAAACAAAAAAGACCAACCGTAGAATCATTTAAGAAAAGGAGCAAATCAATCGGTAGAACGAGATGATTAATTTCGACCTGCAATTTACGCAATAAATCGGGTTATCAAATGG
>NC_142794.1:39589425-39676925 GCF_049724085.1 Artemia sp. Qi Xiang Cuo
TTTAAGATTAGGACCCTGATCAAAGAGCGGATCTATTATAACTTTATGGATTTTGTCCCATATTTTTTTGTAACTAATATAATATGATGAAGATCGAGGCTTTTCAGGACCTGAAAAAATCAATCTTAAGATGAATTTGTTCGTCCGGGGTTTGTAAAGATGTTAATGATGCTTGTTGATGTCCTGAGTTTTCTTGGTGGAAAAGGACTAATTCTTGACCCCAATCATATGATTCTTGATGAGGCGACTCATGGATAAGAACAGTATGTGGTCGAGTGTTTCGATGGAGGTCTGCCGAAACATTGTGGGTTAATGGGAGATTTGCCAGAGGGATATGGTATATTATGGATGAAAGTGTATTGGTCCATATTGCGTCAGAACGTATTCTATAGAACAACGTGTTAGCCAATTTGGCCTGGAAAGGAGCGAGAATAGGTTGTATGGGTTAGTTGTGGGGTAATTCTTGCTAATCTATTTCAAAGAATGTCCTTTAGAGGACGGGGTATAGGCTCAAACATGGAAGATCTATTGCATCCTTTGTGACTTGGTCTGCCCTGTCATTGTCGCTTATTAAGATGTAGCTGGGTCTAGTAAAATATCAATGTCTTCAGCTTCATTTTTAAGGATACTAAGTGCATGTAAATTATGAGCTGAAGAATATTACTATTGGCAGGTGAGTTTTGCGTTTTAATAATGTTTCAAGTGCTAAATTTTTGGCATGAATTTCTTCGGACAAAATGCTGAGTTCCAGTGAAAGCTTTTCGTTCTCGTGTTCCAAAGGATACTGCTTATCAAGTCGATTCATCTCATTTTAATCATCCGCATAAATTACGAAGGATAAATTTTTTTTTCCTTAGGTAATAAAAATTTTTTTTTTTTTTTTTGAAAGTGAATTTGACCAAGTTTACACTAAAATATACTTGAGCACATTCTCCGTGACCAGACACATGAGCAAATATTAACAAAAAAAACTAAATATTATTCCATCACGTGATTGGAATATTATTACTAAAACCATCATTTTGTCTTCTTTATTTTATCGGTTGTCTCTTATATACTACTACTACTACTAACAACTCAACGCAGCACCAAGTCGTCTGAAGCTACGCACGCTCCTCCTCTATCCTAATCTATTCAAAGCCTCCCTTTAGGTTTAATAAATTTGGCATCTGAATAGTACATTCCGGTTTCTATGCATATATTTTCGTATTCTTAATTTCAATATTTTTAAAAGATGCTATCAGTATTTCTAATTTAAAAATGAAGGCAGATTAGAAAAAAACACAAGCCGAAGAAAGACTATCAGAGGTTGCTGCATGAGAAATAAAAGGTGTAGAACAGAAAAAAAGGACCCGAGTCATCTCGGTTAATGATCAGTTGCTCGATAAAAATTGTCTTTAGGGTGTCTATTTAACGTCAAAAATGAATTCTTTCAAGTAAAATAGCGTCATTCTCTAACTATTTCTGCATGTTGGTGTGATCTTCCACGAAGTAGTTTAAATGCGTGGACAATATAAGAAAACAAAAATAAAGGAGTCTGGAGGGGAGAAGTAGGACCAGGAGCCGCACCGCGTGTGTAAGGACAGATTGAGGGCGATTAACCTATGTAGCTATTGTATAAATTTCGAAACTGAACATTAGATGGTTTTTTCCTACACTGGATCTTCATTTTGTACGTTCAGTCTGCGGTATCTAAAGCTATAATTTGTGATCAATATTTTACTGAAGTAGGACATAAGATTCCACAGTTTATTTTACTACTAAGACAGCATTTACCAATGTCCTGAAGATACAGCCTAAATTTAGACACTTGGCTGTCTGGAACATAGATGGTATTGGTGAAACCTCCTCATATCTAGTTTACATGTTTGGAAATACCATCAACGATCTTTACCCCGATAAATACATGAGGCGCATGCCAAATATATGGTCTTAATACATCATGATGGATTGGCCCTTCCAAGTGCAGTGAATAATAATGCTGACATAGCCGCAAGTGATGAGAATAATATGATTCCGATTGACAAGTTACAGGAAGAGGACTTGCATATCATTTTCGAGAAAATAATCAAGCCACTATATAAATGAGAGTGTTGACTCTTTCGGCATGGTTTTTGCAAGAGGGGAGCTAGTTGCAAATTTGCTCATGAAAATAAAGTGACTCCGATAAGCAAAAATACAGTTCGACCTTGCCCTGAACAGCCCAAGTCAAAAGGGGTGTGTACATTTTTCGAAGAAGGACCATGCAAATTTGGTAGTCACTGCTGGCTCCTACATCCATGTTATAGTTTCCTTGCCAAGTCATGTAGTAGTATTGAATGTGTCCTTGATCATATAAAGATGTGTCCTCGTTTTAGATGCTTATATGAAAATTGTAGACAAGCGCATTTTAACCGCACTGACCTAAGCTCATCAAAATACGCCCACCTTCGACGACGCAAACAGCAGAAAATCCAAAACAAATCCTCTTGGGGTCTTGAAAAGAGTGGACACTCTTGGGTTCAAACGTAGGTCCACCTTCCTGGGCAATCCAGCAACCCTTTTCAGTAAACCACCCCTCCTTTGACACATCTCAGGAGCCTCTTAGACCCCCTCCCGCCGCCTCCCCCACAAATCCATTTTCAACAACATCCAAACAACAACCAGCCCAGTCCTTATTCTATTTCCCCTCCCCATTACCCCTTTCCCTGCAGAAGGTAAAATTGTTGGTGACTTCAGTTTAAATAATCCTGTTGCTGCCCCAGTCGCGATAGGGGGCAAGAAATTCCAAAATAAACCTTTTTCCCGGGAGCTTCACGACAAACGTTACGTATTTCTTTCTTTCCTTTACAGCAACGCCGAAAGTTTAAATCTAGAGAAATTTACTGAACTTCAGACTACGGCTCAAATGCTTGGCTCTTCCGTTATCTGTGTTTCCGAGGTCCACCGGCATGATCTAGATTTATTGACGGTTCTTTAAGTTTTCTTCTTTTATAAAACTTCGGCCTGATGACCATCCTCTTGGGAAAAAAGGAGGAGGAATTATTCCACTCGTGCACGAAGATTTTAAACTTCAACTTTTAAATATACCTTTTCTTGGAGATGATGATGAAATTATTTGGGTCAAAACCCAAGATAAGCGACTCCCTAGGCCCATCTCTGCCATAGCAGTGTGCGTTTTCTATTATTCACCTGGTCAGCCAGCTGCAGCAAGAAAAGCTTTTTGGGAGAAGCTGCAGGAATCGGCAGATTATGTCCAGAGAACTCACCCATATTTTGGAGTAGTAATGCTAGGAGATGCTAACGAACTCGATAGCAAATCGCTGGCCAGGTCAATTTACCTTAAAACTCTAGTCGATTTCCCAACAACTAAGGGGAATACTTCTCTCGATGTAATCCTGACAAATCATTCGGAATATTACCAGAATCCAAGTAAAGTAGCACCGCTTGGTGGAAGTTATCATTAAATAATGTTTAGAGGTAATTTCTTGGCAAGAAAAAAAGAGAGAGAGAGAAGAAGAAGAAAAAGACTGTCATCCTAATCCAGCAATTGAGACAAATGTGCACTTGAACGAGGTTTTGACCTTACTCATCTGTCCAACTACCTAGGACCAAATAGTATAACCGAACCATCAACCAAATGGAAATGTCAAAATCCATGCAAAGTCGTCATCAACAAATGTAAGTCGTTTAAATTTGCAAGCAAAAGCACCTTAAATCTAGCGAAATGTGTCCAAATAGTACCTTCCATTAGGGCTTATCAGAAGAAATACCACCTGCCTTAACGGGTTTCGAGGCTCTACTTTCTTTACCTAGCACAGTGGAGCCTCTACCATAAGATCTTTATGATATGCCTATATTAGGTAAAACTTGTGAAATAGATGCATACTAGTAAAGCTTTTCAAAATTACATACAAAATGAAATTCATTCCTTCCTTAATAAAATCCCAGAGGTCACTGAGCAACAAAGACCATTCTGAAAAAAATAAAGACTGGTCCAGATGTGAGTTATAAAACAAAGTCTTTTATTGGTATCCGGAACTAATTACAGATTTAAAGTTCTTCAAGCTTTTTTGAAAACAATTTACAGATTCAAAATTCCAAAAAAGAAAAGCGAAAGAGAAATTATAGTAAAATATCATTCAGTATTTCTTTATAATTTTTTGTATAATTACCTAAAAGTTCATGATACATAAAACTAATTTTTTTAAATTGCCAACTAATTTTTTTGGCAGAAAAACCTCTTAAGATCAGTTTTTCGCTCAGTTTTTTTTTACATCTATTTTTAAAATCTGTGTAATTACTGCAAATTTTGCATACCTAAATAAATAGGAATAATAAGCTGAATAAGTAATATTTGAATGTATATTACTTTCAAGGAATGAAAAATTAGTCACTTCAAAATTAAAATCATCCGTTTTATTATATATTTTAAAAACTAATTTATTATTATCTGAAATATTAATATTTAAATCTAAGAAATGGTCAGAGTGTCCTGTCCCATAGCAGGGCTCCAGAATTAACTCTTGTGGATAAATATTTTTTGAAATCTTAATAAACTCTGCACAATTTATTACTAAGAGATCGTCCAGAGATCTTTTATTATTTGAAAGGTTGTATTTTACATTGCTTGGGATATTTTTATTTATCACTTATTCGAATTCTAATTGACTTAAAAACAAGTCCGCTATAAATGGACTCGCATTCCCACCCATAGGAATGCCAACAGCTTGTTTATATAAATTACCATTAAATCTTATAAAAGTATTAAATAGAACAAATTCCAATAAATCACATACCATATCCAAGCTATAACATCTTGAATTAATAGTAGCCTACTTCTAAAGAAATTCGTCCATCGGGCTTTTTTATTAAAAGTATCAATTTTTAAAAATCTGATATTAGACAAAAGAAAAGATTTCATTATAACCATTTTCAATTTTTCGAATACTAAATTAAGTGACAAATTTGTATACAGAGTAAAATAAAATGAATCGACTCTTTTAGCTGAAACATTAGCCAAAGAATCTATCACTTGTAACGAGTTATTAACACTCCAATATGGGCTAAAGTTAAAAATTTTTTTTATTCTGGAGCAATATGCTTTAAACTTATTTCTAATTTCTTCTAAATTCAAAGATAGGTCCGTGGCCGCAATTCTGGTTGGACACCTTGCTGTCCCAGCAATAAAACGTGGTTTTTGTGGACTTTTATGAAATTTTACCGGCCAATATAAGAAAGGAAGCTTTTTATCATTATCATTTATTTTAATATTGAAGTTTTTCAAAATTATTTCTTCTATATTTTCAATTAAACTATTCTCCTTTATATGAGCCTTTTCGTATGTATTTGTTGTTTGTAACTCTTTTGATAAAATATCACAATAGAGTTTCTGACAAATTATGGCAAAATTATTGCTAGCTTTATCAACTGGTACAATTACAAATTCATTCTGTATATTAGCAATTGCTTGTTTCATATTGGCATTATAAAATATTGCATTTTTCTCAGAATTTTTTGGATTAATTCTATACATGCTATTTCGTACACTAGTCAAAATCAAGTTTATCCAATTCATAAATCTGTCTTTAGTAATTTTCTCCTTCTTGCACCATTTATCAATAAATAAATTTAAAGAATTCTTTAATCCCCTAAAAATATCTGCTGGCTTTATGCGGTAGGAAAGACGGAATTTAGCCCCCATTTTCATTATATTTTGAGGATCAAGATGCTTTATAATGGATAAATCCCCCGTTAAAACATGCTCGTAAGTTTGATCCACTTGCGGTAAAAATTGCTCGCAACTACAAACTGGTTTCCAATTACTCTCCTTGTCAAGTTTTTTAAGTATTGAATTAAAGTTAAAAATCATTTGACCAATCGTTTTTGAAAATTTATATGTTAAAATTGGAATATCTTTATGCACAAAATTACATGGAAGGGCATTCTTCTTTCTTCGCTGGTTTAAGATTCTGGGTAAATTAATATCCTCTATTTGTTTAGAACCAGAATTAACTGACAAATATAATCTATTATCTGTAATAACAATCTTATTAGATTTAATATATTTTGAAATAAATTTTGATTTAGCTAAAATGCAAACTGCATCATAAATTAGTTTAGTTTTCGAGTTACATGTTGTATTATTTCTTTTCAATCCAGAATACTTTTATTAAATTATTCCTTGATAATTTAATTAAAGATTCTATTAGACTAGCAATTCCATTGGTCACAAATATGTGACCTAAATTAATTAAAAATGCACTTAAATCCAAATAATTCTTTTTATTATTTTTCCTATGTCCTCTTGATCGGTTTTTACGTTTAGTGGGGCAATTAAAAGAAGGATGCTCAGTTAACCCATTAATACAGTTAGCAACTACATTGGACATGTCTCCGTATTTCGCAACTCGATCATTTAGCCCAAAAGGATAAGCGGTACCCAGAGCATGGATCCAATAATCTTCTCGCCTGCGTAATTTATTATTTTTCTCTTCTTTGGCAAAGTTTTCTAGGTCCAGATTATCTAAAATTGTAACAGTTAGATTAGATACTGAGCAAGTACCATTATTACAACGTTGAACTAGATAATTGTTAGTTTTAGTGGTAATTGTAGTAAATGTGTCCCGAAAATCTCTCATATATGTTGTTAATTGTTTCCCCCACATATTGTAATTGACAATTTTTACATTCTAGTAAATAGATAATATTATTTGTTTTACAATTTACCTGTCTAGTTAATAAACATTGAAACTTTTTATTATATAAAGTACTTTTAACATAATTTCGAGGGATGAAGTGATCTTGAGAAAGAAAACAATGACCATTACACTTATTAATATTCGGCAGACCCCTTTGAATATTATCATTACCATTATTATTCAATATAAAATCAGAAATAAATTGAAACCAAAACGAAAAACAATACAAAGTCCAAAACATCTCCAGAAGCCAAACCAAAAGTCCACAAGAAATAAGGTTAATCTAACCAATTATACAAAAAAAATCATATATTTCCCGTGTTATTCTAGCCAAGGAACGGTAAGTCTCCTATACAGACGTTTCAGAAAAGGTGGTTTTAATAGTGCACTTTTTGATTTGAGCCAACCCTGGCTCTAGGAGTTGTGGGTTATTATATTTCTTAGCCTTGGACGTGATAGTCTCTTACCCGGTTTCTAGTTACAGCTGCGACCCGGATGATCTTATAATTTTTTATTTTTGTATTACAAAAATTTATTCTAGTATCTGAATTTATGGGCTCTTTTTTTTTACTATGGGGTGTATTCGTCGTTTCTTACTAAATGAGAAATAAACTAATGACGCCAGTAGACTACTGACGTCATTAGTTTTATCTCTGAGAGTAAATAAAAAATTACAAACAGGAAAAAGCCTATGGGTTTTTCTTATTTGGAATAGTAAGAGACGAATTTCAGAGAAAGAGGCCTCAAACTAAGCCCCAAATTTGCCGTGGTTTGTTTTTTGCTAGGTTTCAGTCATCTCCTGCTATGATACCGATTAAACTTAGATAATACTTATTTATAATTTACTAGACCGACCCCTATGTAATTAAAAATATTTTATAGTTATTTTAATTAACTATGGGTAAGAGTTCGTGCTTTATTATAAATTTTTAGACCTTGTAGCTTCCTCATGCTAACATATAGGTTTTAAACTAGCTATCGCTTCATCACGGATCTTTACTAGAAAACTTAATATTTACTAAGGGCAAAAGTAATTTATTATATTATTATATGGCATAAAGATAAGCATGTATTAATATTGCGTTCAGTTTTTATGCAATATATGGTTATAACCTACACGATTATATCGTCATTCATCAAGCCTCTACACGAAAAAGCAGTTTTTTGTCAAAACTTATTCTACTATGAAAAATATTTTATTTTGAACTAGAAAAGGCACAAGATGTAGCAATTTCCTTTAAAAGAACCATTGTACAGGTTTCTACGTATTCATAGTGCCCAACTAGCTGAGGAGAGGAAAAAGCGAAAAAAAAACAAAAAAAAGATGACGATTATTCAAAGTATCTCTAGTAGCTCCATTTTTCTGTATTTTCAAGCCTATATATTTCCCTTGTTGTTCAAGCCAAGGGACGGTAAGATTTCTATAAAAAAGATTTCGGACAAGGCGGTTCTAAAGGTGTACTTTTTGTTTTGATCTGACTCTAGTTTTAGGAGTTATGGGCTATTATATTTCTTTAGTATTGGACGTGATTGTCTCTTGCTAGGGTACTAGCTACCGCTGCAATCCGGATAAAATAGGAGCAGCTTGGCACAGGGGAAGCGAGATGGGCTCATAACCCAGAGGTCTGTGGATCGAAACTTCTAGCTGATAAAGTTTTATATTTTCTTTATCCCAATAAAGAATCTGTGGACAAATTGAGAATTCCAAGGAAAAATAATTGAGAAAACAAAATTAGTTTGATAGTCTGTTCGGTGCTGGGCCTAAAATTTGAAGTGCTTTGTTGTGAAGTGAGTTTTGTTTTTGTAAATGTGTTTTGAAAGTGGATTGCAAAACTCTAGAACAATATTGAATGTGAAGCTTGATAGGTGCATTGCAAATCAGGATCAGTCATTTTTTAGGGAACTCGACACTGAGGGTTCTCAAGATTCCAAGGTTCTTTGAAAGCTTCATCTTGACACTTGCTATGTGGTGTCTGAATGAGAGGTTTTCATCGATTAAAACCTCTTGGTATTAAACGTTTCCTTTTTATTGTCTCTTGATGCGTCAACGACAGGTTTCAATGCCAATTGTATCTTGAGCCAGTGAAACTATACGCGAAAAAATCCACGATTTGTCATCGTTGATGATTAGACGATTTGCATCCATCCACAGGTACGTTTCTTCAATAATTTCTCGTAGCTTTGTTTTGAGAGACTAGATGTTCCATTCAGAGACGGCCATAACTGAATCATCCGCAAATGCCGTTAGTTCGGCCTCGGCTTCTATTAATGACCCCGGTTTTGTTTGTGAGTCACAGAGTTTGCAGCAATAGGGGCTACGATTTGCAGGAGTCAGTACATGCTGAAAATCATTTAAGTGAATAGGAAACACTACCAGTTCCAGCATAGATCCCTGTGACACCCCACATCTAATGATGACATCATCTGTTTTGTCAATTCCTGTGTAAACTCGACGGTTTTCTGGGTAAGACTTAAACCAATCTAGGACTTGGCCACGAACTCCAATATGATCCAGCTTTCTAGTAATATTTTGTTGTTACACGCTGTCAAACTCTTTCTCAATAGAAGCACAGCTGCAGGTAAAGCACCTGAATCTAAGATTCTGTTTACGAATAAAATTAGTGAAGTGAGGGTGTCTTCGGTTGATTAGCCAGCCCTAAACCCAAATTTGCGGCTGTTAAAAACGCCTTTTGCCTCTAAATATTGGTAAAGCTAGTTTCTTATTGGCGTTTCAAAGACTTTCGTGAAAACTGATAAGATTGAGATTGGTGTATAGTTTGCTGTGTGTATATGAAATCCACCTTTGTGTACAGGTATTATCCTTGCCGTTTTTGACATTTCAGGAAAGTCTCTTTATGTAATAAAAGATTTACGAGGTAAGTTAAAGTTTCAGCAATGGTTGTCACTACTGCTTTCAGTGCCTTTGTCTGAAGTAGGTCGAAACTGTAATCTGAAGAGGCCTTATGAATCTATACGAGTAATTCGAGCTCACCTGGTTTTACAGGACCCACTACCATTGATATTATGCACTTCTAGTCAAGGTATTTTTTGTATAATTTAGCTGGTGTCCCGATGGGATTTGCAGTGGTTTGGCCGATATTTGCGGAAAATATACTCAGCAATGTGGCAACCTAAGTTGGTTTGGTAATTTCTTCATCATTCACAACCAATTTCACTGTTAATGTTGAAGCCTTAGTGTAATAATTCATCAGACTTTTCGACCATCCTTCCCGCTTTCCGTCAGCTTTTGGTGCACTTACCCAACTGCACTGTTGCAGTTGCTCTTCATAACAAAGTCCGAAGGACTTTCCTGCATTGCTCATACTTCTCTTGCCGCGTTACGCTCGGACGGCATCTATAGTCTCCCAAAAGGTTGGTTTTCTTATTCACAGAGGCCAAAATACAATCCGTCATCCAGGAGCTAATTGGCTGGTCTTCTTGTCGTTTATTAGTTTTTGACTTTCTCACGCAACATCTACTGCATACGTCCAAGAAGATCGAGTGAAATGACTTAAATGCTTCGTTTATATCTTGAATCTCCATCAAGTCATTTCAGTTTGATTGCTCTAGTTACTGTTTAAAATTCTCAAAGTTTTCCTCTGTTAAACATATAATCGATAACTGGGGGTTGATTTATGACTATTACTTACAAAAGGTTTTTAACCCCATTCATTTCCTTTAAAATGAGCCGTTGAACAACTCTCTACGATGTTCCAGTGCCATGCTATCTGTTGAATTACTAACCTATACTATAATTAAGTGGCGTGTAAAATTTAGTATAGGCAAGAGTGTACCTTGAGTAATATGTGATATATTTAAAATACAAAAAAAATTAAATGCTTTCCTTCTAAAGATAATTCCGACATAAATTAAACTTCCCCTAACTAAGTTTAAATCCCGTTTCAAAAAGAAAACTTCTTAATCAGCAAAAGAAAAACCTTATTCTGATCTCCAAACATTGCTCAAAATATTGACACTAATCGGTTTTAAATTTTGCGAAGATGTTCCGCAATTAAAAAAATGCTAGATACAAAGTTTCTCAGGAAGTTTAAGTTATTAGAGCAGTACGAATGTTTAATCATCAAAATATTTAAAACAAATTATTGGATGAACAGTTGGCATAACGAAGTGAGTTTGCAAACATAATTACAAGGTAGCGGGCACTTCACAAGAGTTGAGCCAATCGCGAAATAGCCCTTAGCACGCAGAACCTATACTTGTGTGATATAGTGAAGAAAAGTATTTTTCGCGTCAATTATGTTTTGTTAATTATTTATTAGTCAATTATGGATTGTCTCTATTGCCATCATCATTATTTTTGAGAGTCAATTTAATGATTAACTTTGCCTCTATTTGTCGTCAGTTGATGTGAAGCACTGTTGTACGCCTATAATGTAAGTCACAATAAAACTATTGCTTTTCTACTTGTGTTAGTTTTATTTATATGTCTGTATCTAATCGCACAGCAGGTAACTAGTTCGTATGCCTCCATCGGTAACGTTCCCAGGAATCTGATTTCTACATGACATTAGAGGTAATTGATTTCGAGATGACTCATGGAAAAGAGGTTACATTTATATAGTTACATATTTTATATTCTTGCGTTCAGCGAGTGGCGCGGTCGCCCATTTACTTTACTCCCCATTGCTGTGGTGCAGTCCTTGATGGCACAATCTTTAGCTCTACAAGTGGCGCTATCAGAAAACTTATAAGGTGTAAGTTCACAGCTTCAAACCTTAACGGCGTATCTGGCGCGATCGGTATACAGGGTAAATCCCCTTAACATTACATTTAGTGCGGTCGATTATTATTGCCACAGGTGCCACAACCATTTAATGCCACAAGTGGCACAGAATTTAACGCCACAAGTGGCACGGTCGGAAACTTGGAGGAAAACGTGCGAACTAGTTATGCTACAAACTTCGTAATTTAAATTTATATCATTGGAGAGATACAGACTTATAGAAAAAAAGTGATTAGGCCTATAACCGCTAAGCTATTACAGGAAACCCTTTAAAATATCACAAAGGAGATAATAGCCTCCCCCAAAATAGGTTAAGTGAAAAAAAAATTATTTTGAGTTAATTCAAAAGCAAAAATGTCAGAAGAATTAAGCGAACTATTAATGGCGCAAAAGTTGGTCGCGAAAAATTTAGAAATAGCAAAATCTATTCGGCAATACGATGGACAAACAGATATCGATGAATTTAATATCCAATTGGCCCAGTTTGTAGAATTAACAAAACAGAGCTAGAAACATTAGTCGGTATGCTCCTATTTAGATTAAGAGGACAGACCTTAACCTTCCTAAAGCAAATTGAAAATACTATAGGGGATGATGACAGCTTGCCGATAAATACATTAGAAAAATTGTTAACAGCATTTATAGATAGATTTATCGAAACTAGTTCTACAAATAAATTAAAACACAGAATGGTATGCTTTGACCATTCACAAAATTTAAGAGAATATCTTGATAATATACGAATTTTAGTAGAAGCGAAATTCGGAAAAGGATCAGGAGAACTGTATGAAAAAAATCATACTACACGCCTTTTTGCAAGGGCTACCCCCAAAACTATATAGATAGTAATATCTAAGAATATTCAAACAACGGAACTTGTATTTCAGGAAGTGGGTCAAATGATAAAAACTGATACAACTGTGGCAAATCACAGTACAAGCAAAAAAAATAGCCTAGGTAAAATAAATGCAAGCCTGACTCTCAAGGGAGATCAAGCTTCTACAAACTTCTTTTCAAGAGATAATTCCCCAGGGCCACAAAGAAATAAAACGCAAGAATCCCCAGGCAGAAAACAGTACGTTTTCAGCCTGTCTAACAAATTAGTTTTGAAAATAACCCTATAATAATAAGTCTATATTTGTAATCGTGTTGGGCATATCGCGAGAGAGTGCCATTATGTCCCTAATCGCACACCAAGGATTGCCGTCGGTATTACGCAAAATTATGGCAACCATTTGTTCGGAAGAACAAATTTTAACGCCAGTGGTGCACTAGGCTATAGCCTGGGTAGATTGCGCCAATCAGTACCCCACAACGCGTACCAACCAAATTTGTACAATCCTCCCCCCAATAGACAAAATAATTACCGGCCGACGGGAAATGCAATTTTTTCAAGCCGACGGCAAATAGTTAATTTGCCGACGGGAAATGAAAATTTTCAAGCCAACGGCATTTGCAGTTGACGCCAGCACCCGGCACTGGCGCAAGAAATCCAAACTATCGTAATAATAAATTGCAAAATCAACAAACAAATGTTAATCAATTAGCTAGAGATTCCATGAACATATCCGAAACTCTAATGCAGACACCGACGTATGAAATAAATCCTCAGGGAAACGCCTCAGGCCCCTCAGAAGAATAAATAGGACCCAGAGGTTGCCTAGAATATTTTATAGGCCAAACCCAATAGTAGTACCGTCTTGTAATGATAGTAACAATAAACTACCTTTAGTTAATGATTTTTGTTTGGCAAATGTTTAATTTAAGGCTTTAATTGACCCTGGTACAACGGTTAATATCATAAACTCATGCTTATTTAATATGTTGCCTCCGCATATTAGGCGACAAAGGAATCCAAATACTCCCAATTTAACTAGCGTGACAGGGCACAATTTGGATGCAAAAGGTTAAATTCATCTAGACGTAAAAAGGAATAATAGAATTTTTCCCACAAATTTTATAATATGCAATAACTTTTCGTATGAAGCCCTCATCGGCGCAAATTTTTTAAAGTCGAATAAGGTATTATTAGCCATAGCGAACGAAAAGCTTGTCTACCCGGCTAAGGTAGGGGAAAGAATTTCTACCTTAAGAAATTGTAACAGAGGTTACGAAGAGAACATAACAGTAAATAAAATTTCTGGCTGTATAATGTCTCAATCTTTCGAAGCTTATGTTTCGCAAGGAGGACATGGCATAATCAGAAATTTGTTCAATTATTCTGAGAGACATTGCAGAAATGAATTAAATTTAAATAATATGTGTATTGAATCAGCAAAAATAAATATAGGAGATACGCGGCAGTACAGGTCAAACGAAAACAAGAAAATAGTGGGAATTATGGAAAAACATAGTAAAACCCAATGTGACGCCGCAAGATGCCGCAGTGACGCAGCATAGCGCCAGTATGAATCTAATAGACAATAATAGTGAAGAGAAATTGTACGGGTTCGCGATACGGAAAACAAAGATCCCTCCCAAAACAATGCAAAGAATTCAAATATCACAGAAGATTGAACCAGTAGATAGCAAATCCGAAATTTGACTTGTGAACCAATAAAATAAATTTCGTTAATATCTTTTATACGGAGACCATATTATGTCTTACGACAAAGGAGGTTATATTTGGGTAGCAAATAACCACGAAAATTATAGAATTACAATAAAAAAGTGAACATGTTTAGATCAAATCACAGTTATCTCGGAGAATGATTTAGATAGATGGGAAAATTCCAAAAGAAACCTAGTTAATAGCATTAAAACCTCAATTAACAAATACCCTCTAACTAAATCGCAATTCTTAAACAAATTTAATATGGATCATATAACGGATTTAGAACTTAAGAAAAAATTATGCGAATTATTATGGAATTTCAAAGATGTATTTTCTGTATCTGAAAATGACATAGAACTGATACCGATTTATTAACATTCAATTCTAACGACTGGTAACCCTTTCGCGAAACCGCCATACGCTGTGCCGTATAAGCATAAAGAGTGGTTAAAAAATAAAATTCATGAATTAGAAAATAAATGAAATTATACGCTGCAGTATAAGTCCGTATTCTACATCAGTCTTCTTGGTACCAAAAAAGAATGGTGATCTAAGACTTGCAGTAGATTATAGAGCCCTTAACAAACAAGTAGTTAGTGATAAATTTCCTTTACCAAGATAGACGAAATCCTTGCCACTATCTCGAGCAAAAACAAAATTTTTACTTCTTTGGATCTTACCCAAGGCTACCACCAAGTGAAAATAACCGGAAAAGATGTCCATAAAACTGCATTTTCTACGACTGAATGTGGTTCATATGAATACTTGAGAGTACCTTTTGGACTTAAGACAAGTTCAAGCGCGCTATGTAGACCATTATTACACCTGCTAAGAGGATTAAAGAATATCATTCATTTTGTTGATGATGTCATATGCGTAGGAGAAAACGTTGAACAACACTTAGCAACATTAGCTAATGTGTTCAAGAAATTCAGAGAGGGCAATTTAAAATGCCGGCCTGAAAAAGTAAATTTATTTCAACTTAAAATTAAATTTTCAGGAGTAGTGGTGACGCAAGGAGAGATATCCCCAGATCCATAAAAAATAAAATGTGTTGAAAACCTCAAACCCCCTAGAAATAAGAAAGAATAAAGAGGAATTTTAGGTCTTGCTGGTTACTTTAGAAAATTCGTGCGCAATTACGCCCAAATTGCGAAACCCCTCACGGAATTAACTAAAGAAAACTCCCAAAATGTTACCTGGTCCCAGGAAGCTCAAACTTCCCTAGACCGTCTCAAAAAGGCACTCACTTCGGAACCAATATTATCACTGCCTGATTTTCAAAACGGACAATTCGTGGTCACAACCGATGCTAGTTCAAAGGGCATTGGCGCTATTCTTTTGAAAATAATTCCGATAGGAAATCCTAATCCTCTGGAGGGAACGCCTAAACAAAGAAAAATAGAAAAAGTTGTATGCTATTCGAGTAGAACCTTATCAAAAGGCGAAAGTAGTTATTCCGCCATAAACTTAGAATTAGTATCTATAATCCACCATTGGACAAATTCAGACACTATTTAATTGGTAGAAAATTTATACTACATTCAGACCATAAAAGCTTGCAGTACCTGCGCATATTTAAAAACCCCAATTTCTAGCTAGATGGATTATGAAAATCGAAGATCTAGACTACGAATTTGAATATTTAAAAGGTAAACAAAATGCAGCGCGTGACTTTTTGAGTAGTTACCCAGAAAATATGCCGTCGGAAGCCGAGGAAAATGAAGTTAACGCTTTCAATACTAAGAGTAAACATAAATGTAAGAAAAACAAAGTAAAAGACACAGTAAAAGAAAATAAGGATAACTATTGTCCCTTGTCTTTAAAAAATATAAAAAGAAGTAAAAAAAACGAAATGGTTGTAGCACTTATTAATTATTTTGTGAATAATGATGCGTTACCAGATAAATTCAAAACTCTTAGAAAAAAGATGGATAATTTTTACTATGACCTTGATGAAGAAATACTATGCAGAATTGCGACTGCTGAGGCAAATAGAAACCAAACATCAATTATACCTGTATTACCCCAAAAACTTAATAATACCTGCTTTCAAATATTTTCACTCAGATATTGGTAGACATTTAGGAATAACGAAAACTTTCCATAAATTAAAACAATATTTTTACTTGCCGTCGGCAGTAACAAAACTCAAGGAATTTTTAAGTGCATGCGAAGCGTGTAACTTAAGATTAAACCCTCAAGCTTATCCTAATTCTCCAATGGGAAGAGTCCCGGTAGCGAGATTTCCATTCGATATTGTCTCATTTGATTTATATGGAACCAGTGGAGGCTTACCTGTTTCCAACAGAGGCCATACTTGTATTCTTTCAGTTATAGATCGCTTTTCCGTATTTACTTTTGTAAAAGCACTAAAACATCAAGGCACCTACGCCACGAGTAAGGCGTTAGCGAAATTATTTTTAAAATTTGGCATCCCAAATAAGGTTATAAGTGACAACGGAAGCAATTTTGTTTCAAAAGTAACAAAAGACTTAATGACTTTCTTAACATAGAGAAATTGGTGACATCCCCACATCACCCACAAGCTAATGGTAAAATAAAAAATAGGCATAAAATATTTTCGAATGTATTAAGCATTTATAAAAAGGACAACAGGAACGATTGGGATCAATTCTTACATTATTTAACTAACATAATCAATACTGCTTATTCAGAAACAACCAAAGACAACCCTTTTTATTTACTTTTTGGTCGCGATCTTAGAATCCCGCATGATGAGATTATTGAATCCCGGCAATATTACAATAACTCGGAGGATTACAAACAAGAATTCATAAATAGGATGAGGAAAATTTATAAAATAGTAAAACAAGAGTTGGAAAGATGTAAAATAAGTCAAGAGCTAAGAAACCTACCCAAAATCTAAGGGACCATAGATTTTTGGATTGGGGATTGTGTCTACCTAAAAAATTAGGCAAAGATGGAAGGCAAGAAACTTTCCAACAAATATTCTGGACCGTACAGAATAGTCAAAAAGTACAATAACGATTATACTTTTAAAATTAGTAACCCCGATAGTTGAAGAACTTACAAGGTGCATGTTAGCCGAATAAAAAGAGCGAAATTTCCAGAAAGATGGGTACCACGTCCCTCGTCTACCGATTCGTCAGATACAGAAAATGAGCCCCCTAAATCAAAATTGACAGAGCTAAAACCCTTTAATTTCAAGCAAGACTATTTCGAGAATGATAGTGACGATGAAAACTTTAAAGAATTTTTAGCAATGAAAAGTTTAGTTATCCCTAAAAGAAAATCCCTAATACCAGTAAGAATAAAAACGCCAAAAGTTCCAAAAGTTCATCATCAGAGATCACAGGAGAATTAGATTTTACGATATATCCGAAAAACCAATTTTTCCTGATAGAATTTCAACTCCTTGTCCCCCCAAAAAATTCCTAGATGATATGGTTTCCCCAGCAACCCTAATAGAGAGACCCTTGTCGCTACAGGAGGAATTGAACAGAGCTGTAGAAACTCCGGGTATTACTGTAAAGAAAACTCCTCCCAAAGATTCAATTAAAACAAATCTGCGAGAAGCTATGGATTTAATAAATTTCCCAATGAAATCGAGTCAAAGTACATTGCCTAAGAATAAAAATTCCAAGAACGACAAGAAAGGACAATATCATGATATAACTGTGTCCAAGGTCAAGCCTAAACAGTGGACTTCATGGAGGGAAACACTAGTGCAAAGAATGTCCCATCCCCCTGAAGACATGGCATTTAAACAGCGGAGGAACCCCGCAAAAACTTTTGATTCCTCTCATAGCTCTCAAGAATCTTTCAAATCTCCCGAGTTGAAAACTCAAAGTGAGGACTTAGAGAATAAACCTTCTACTTCCAGAGGAGTAGAAATTTACGAAGGAAGGGGAGGTGATACCTCAAAAATGGGAGGTGCAACTTCTAAAAGTTCTAATGCGGAATCATCGGAAACTAGTTCCAAAGAGTCTGACGGCGAATCAGACCATATGGTAGTTAAAGAAACAGGAAATTTAAAACCGACTTCAGCGGCCGCTCACGCGAAAGAAACAGTATTAAAAGGGAAAAAATTTTTGAAAAAACAATACAAAAAATTTAATCTTATATCGCTAGCAAAACCAAAAAAGAAAAACCGCAATAAACAGAAGAAAAATTAACGACACAGTCAGATAGAACGTTTAAGAAACCGGACAGGTTAAAATACCCTTAAAAATACAAAAAAGATTTTTTATTCATAGGCATCACAAAGGAATAATAGCTTAAAAAGTTCTGGCTCACAAGTAAAATTCTACACGTACCATTCCAGTACGATGTATCCAGTCCAACTGAAAGAAGTCGGAGTGTTGCTTGGAGGTTTGGTGTATGGTGGGTAACAATATTGAAGTTTCCCAGGCCAGACTTCGAGCCGCAAGACTGGCTCCCAAATCTCCTCATTCTAGGAATAAATTAAATCGAAAAGTTGTGGAGGCACTGTTAACCATAAGGACAACCCATAAGTCGGGCTAAGAGTTTTCATAAAAATAACAATGTCTCATGTGTCTCTCCCATATTGCACTCCCAAATTGTACCCCCAACTCAGTATTAAGTCGTGTAATCGAACCTAAATAGATGGACCCCGTTTTGTGGGAGGTCTGGGGGGAGCTCACCCTCAAGCAGAGTTTGTTTTTTTGTGGTCGAGGTCTCCTCGGATTTCCTATGAAAAAAATTGATCCATGTCCTAACAAAGATTGATGTTATCCAAAACAAAAATTACCAGCGTAAAAGTTCATAATTATAAACTGATCATTTTCAGATCATGGCAACGGAATCAAAGTCTCTCCGTAAGGCGATAATAGATACTGAGTTTATCACAATAACGAATGCGAAGGAAAACATTATATATTCGGCAGCTATGTTGGTGGTCGATGAAAAAGGAAATCAGATATATGCGAAAGAATGGGATCTAACCTACAACCTTAAAGGGTACGCACCCCACACTTATAAGTATGGATTGGCACTCGCGAATGCCCCCAAGTATCGTCCGGCTATAGGGGAAGTCAAAACAAATATAGAAGAAAAGCACGAAACAGATTGGCTGTTTACAATTATTAATAAGATGCCTACAAAAGAACCTCAATATCAAGTATTTATATTCCATGGGACTCACTCAAACAGACCTTTTACTTTTTGATAAATGCAGAGCCCCAAAAATTAGCTATAACCTTGAAAAAAATCCCCAATTTGTCAAATATGAAGGCATACATCATCCTTTAGTGGAAACTCAATATTACAAACTATTTTTATTCGACCCTGAATCTGAAGAATACCAATCCCTTGGTAGTAAATTATTTCTTAAACGTATGAAAACATACCAAAGAAAAAAAGACGCCTATAAAAATAATAACAAGAAAATTAAGAGTAAATTCTAAACTCAAAACCACCTATTAGTATGTAACTATGGAAGACGTTAATCTCGTATATATAAACTATTTTGTCTTAGTCCAGATTATAATAATTTTAGGCCTACAAAAAAATATGATAACAGTGTAATTATGTGCTGCTCGCTTACTTATTTATATGTTGCTTACTCGAAAAATATAATGCAAAATTTGGTTGTATAGCAATTTTTAGCTAAGCTTTAAAGGTATATCTCAACCAGTCATAAAGGCAAATCACAACCAGAACAAAGCTTGGAAGTCCTAACTTTACTACCATAACCTTTCTAATCCTAAAATATTTATTCTGTTTTACGCTTACAAATCAGTTTTATTTGTACAGTACCACAAAATAGTTACATTATAAAAAATAACCCAAGTTAAACGTTAAAGTGCCTTTGAAAAAAAAATTATAATAACAAAGCAGCAAATAAACGAATTTTGCAAAAATGAATAAAATTATTGATAAATTAATTCTAGAAGCAAACAATAAGATGAGGCTAAAGAATAGCATCATAATCCTCGTTGTTCACGCAGTAGCCCAAGATATTGTAAAACATGGAGTAATATTCAAGCATGAAAATTCATTTCTAGCTAGCCATGACGCATGGAAAATTTTTATGAAATTGGACCCCAAACCCTTCGAGACCTTGTTTCAACAAGTAACAAGACTAGAAAAATACACGAATGAACTGAAAGCGTAGATATTTCATTTCCTAAGGTCAGACAAAGGATTACAGGCCAGTAAAATAATGCATAGTAAAGATAATAAAGAGTTTCCAACTTCAGTTGTCCCCAAACAAAAATCAAAATTTGTAATAGATGACTTTGATAAAAAAAAAATGGCAGAAATTGACATGGGACTTGGGACGAGCACCAAGGAAGACAGAAGGAAAAGATCAGCGGATAATATTGAATACTTATCGAGAGAATCTACTGCAATGAAATCCAAACAAAACCATAAATTACTGACTACAAGGAAAATAAAACCTTATGATGGAAATTACGCAATGATAAACGAACAACCACTACGTAATCTAAATGAGAAACACGCCCAAAAAGTTTCAACTCATCAAGCCTTCTTAATATTATATAGACAAAGACTAAAAGCCTTATTTGAATTATTTAATACGGAAATACAAAAATTAAAGCAAAGTACCACGAAGATTTTTGAAGTATTCTTTCGAAGAAATAAATACCGTAGCTCTACAGGCCTAATTCCCATCATCGGAGAACTCGCCTCCCACCTTTTTGGTTTGACAACGGAGAAAAACCTAAACAGCCTGAGGGAAAATGTAAAAAAGTTGAATAATGCCATGAACGTAACATTACACGTTCAAAAGATACAAGCCTGTGTAGCAAATTACCAGAGAGGTGAAATTGAAATGATATCTAAGAAGATCTCAAAAACTGTAAACGTAATGAATTATTTAAGGAGAGAAGTGGACCACGTGGTGACAGACGCGAGCCTTACCACGGTATCACTCGATACAATTACCATGTCATTTCTAAATCTGGCGACAGATGTTAGCAAGTTCGAGTTCGCATTACTTGCCCTCGCAGGAGGAACTTTGTCATACGACCTAGTAGATCCTTCTAACCTAAAAAGCATGTTGGACGAAATAAATACGCACCTAACATTTGGTTTACATTTACCCGTAGAGCCAGAAGTATCAAATTTATTCCTTTATTATACCAAATTAAAAGTCCACATCACGGAAATAAATGAAGTTATTTGCAGTAGTAACAATTCCATTGATAAGCCAACAATCTGTTTACGACTTGTACAAAATTTCGACCTTCCCTGCTAACAAAAAGAAGACAAATTTATTTATGACTTTCACACCTGAAGCAGAGTATTTGCTTGTTGATCAAGATAGACGAAAATACGCCCTAGCTAATACACTAGACTTAAAAGAGTGCGTATTATTCAAAAACCTAGTATGCCAGCTTACATTACCTATTTATAATGTCAAATCTGGATCTTGTATGTTAGATATATTTTTAAATGACACCCAACAGGAAGAAATACCAGATTCATGCGAAGCGTGATAGGAAGTACTAAACGAGAAATATTCATACACCTTAGAAATGATCTTTGGTTATTTTCTGTTCCAAGAGAAACTGTTGGAATTTTGTCTCGTTATAATAATACAGAAAGTATAGATCCAAGTTACAGGAGAGAATTACTGTTACAAGATGTGGGTACGATAACCATAAAACAAGGATGTCGACTTGTAACTAAAGAGTCAACTATTCGAACGCCGTTAATTACCACGAGCACTAGCATAATAAGTCCCAAAATAATCAATTTCAAGCCAATTAACCTGTCGTACACTGTTCCCAATATAGAAAGTGAGGAGAAACCTCGTTATGGTCCAAAATAGAAAAGATTAAAGGGACATTAAGGCTTACAAAAATAAGAGAAGCTTTAGACTCCCAGATTCCCCTATTTACAAATGAAGACAAAAGATCAACGTACGTGGATGATAGATACGGATTATTCTCAACCAATTTTTGGTGGAACATACTACTGACCGTATGTTTCATATTCACGATTTCCGTGACCATGAGAATCTTACTGACTTTTAATTATGGAAAAATCCTGAGACTAAGAAGGCAAAACCCAAAGGAAGAACACGGGGAAACGGCTGAAATGCAGAAGTTAAACCCGGAACCCAATGAGAACGTCTAAGCCAAGAAAAGGGAAGACATTAGAAAACGAGTGGGTATAGAGGTCTCCACTCGTCCTTGCTATATCTTTTTCCCTCATTGTAAGTGTCGTTTGCGTAAAACCTTGCGGTTACGACGCTGCAACATGCGTTTCTTAAACAGCACGGACGTGCGTGAACAATGAAGGCAGGAAATATGTTGAAATCTGAGACCTCAAATTTAACAATATAGAGTAACTTATGTTTAAAGGATTGTTTTAAACCTAAGGGAGAATTAAATAAGTGTTGAAGAATTAAATAAGTCTTGCATTGTTGTTTTTTTTTAAACAAATTATAAAAAATCTCTGTTTTAGATTTCCCAACGAAAACAGTATATATATTTTAAACTGACACGATAATGACATTGTTTTGTCAAAATCAAATTATTTGTATCAATATCAATGTATTTGTTTAATACTGTCTTGTAGTTTAAAATTCACCGTAACAGTAACCAATTATATTGCTTATTATGTACTATGACGACTTATTTTAAAGATCGTGTGATTCTGCCTCGTTATTTTTATTACGGGAAGTGGATTGACATATTGGAAATCGATCATTACAATGCGTTGTCCAGTGCAGATACAACCTATTAGCATCTATTTTCATCATACCTAAACCAACGAAGAGTACTCACCATAGACTCCAGGCAATTTTCGTCCTAGCTTCGCTTACGAAAATTATAGTTACCTTTTGATCGTTGTTTCGTCAACCACAAACCATATTACGTATCAGGTAACACTATATTTGAATCTCAGTATCCAGTGCATTATCGAACTATATAAACACATAAATCCTGAGAACCCCATCGACCAGTGCAAGATATATGTACATAAATATCACCCTTGATAATCCTTATGGACCCATGTACCATATGACTGTATATTTATGAAATTTGATGAACCCAAAGATTATTTATGCGTCGCAGATTCACGCGTCGAATCCCTTTCGACCATTCCTCGGAATCCATCCTATCCCCTCTATCAAATGCGAAAAGTTTATATCTCGGTTATCCCATAAATGTTACGAGATAACTTCTGAAAAATGGACATAGAAACGAACCATTGAATTACAGAAACCAAAATTAACCCCAGTGACTAGCCCCTCAGTGACAATATACTCCTCCCACAAATTAAAGACAATATGTTGAAGGAGTAACTAAAGTTTGATAAAGTTTGTTGACCCATTCCAAATCCAAACATCAATTCCCCTGTGATTAACCAAGGAATCACCGCAAAAGTTAATAGACACAAGCCAGGCACGAACAATTTTATAAGAGAACTGTAAGCTCTAAGTGTACAAACGAACAATTTTATACGAGAATTACATTCTCTATGTACTTTAAAATATTCCAAGAACGATATGATGACAAGAAAATCAACCCAATCCGGACTGTGTTGATAATAGATCAAGTCCCAAGCCCCAACAGTCCCAGTACTCAATCCCTTAACGATAAAGCACCTTATGAAATATCAAAAAAAGCAGGTGAGAATGAACTCTGATAGCGCATTCCCACAGACCTGTAGTTGGGAGTATTATTTCCCGTTTGACAATTGGAGAGAGCATTTCGTCCAAGATGAACATAGCCATACTCGAACTATTCTATGAAGAAGCTATTGTAAGTGTTTTAATATTTTTTTTGCACAAGACGAAAAGAGTGAACGACCATAAATCTACAACAGAAGGAGTGAGTACGCTAAAAGACATCAATGGTGATGAAATAGGTGTGAATTTGCATATGGTACATTTTAATAACTTCCTAATGACGGGACGTCATTAAATAATGGGAAGGGTAATATTTACCGTGAGTAATATGTGATATATTTTAAAATACAAAAAAAAATTCTTTCCTTCTAAAGATAATTCCGACATAAGTTAAACTTCCCCTAACTAAGTTTAAATCTCGTTTCAAAAAGAAAACTTCTTAATCAGCAAAAGAAAAACCGCATTCTAGTCTCAGCCAAACATTGACGCTAATTGGTTTTGAATTTTGCGAAGATGTCTGGCAATAAAAAAATGCTAGATACAAAGTTTCTCAGGAAGTTTAAGTTATAAGAGCAGTATGAACGTTTAATCATCAAAAATATGTAAAACAACTTATTGGATGGACAGTTAACATAATGAAGTGAGTTGGCAAACATAATTATAAGGTAGCGGGCCCTTCACAAGAGTTGGGCCAATCGTGAAATAGCCCTTAGCGCGCAGAAAATATACCTATGTGATATAGTGAAGAAAAGGGTTTTTCGCGTCAATTATGTTTGTTAATTCTTTCATAGTCAATTATGGATTGTCTCTATTGCCATCATCATTATTTTTGAGAGTCAATTTAATGATCAATTTTGCCTCTATTTGTCGTCAGTTGAAGTGAAGCACTGTTGTACGCCTATTATGTAAGTCACAATAAAACTATTGCTTTTCTACTTGTATTTGTTTTATTTATATGTCTGTATCTAATCGCACAGCAGGTAACTAGTTCGTATGCCTCCATCGGTAACGTTCCCAGGAATCTTATTTCTACATAACATTAGAGACAATTGATTTCGAGATAACTCAAGGAAAAGAGGTTACATTTATATAGTTACATATTTTATTTTCTCACGTTCAGCGAGTGGCGGTTGATTATTATTGCCACAGGTGCCACAACCATTTAATGCCACAAGTGGCACAGAATTTAACGCCACAAGTGGCACGGTCGGAAACTTGGAGGAAAACGTGCGAACTATTTATGCTACAAACTTCGTAATTTAAATTTATATCATTGGAGAGATACGGACTTATAGAAAAAAAGTGATTAGGCCTATAACCGCTAAGCTATTACAGGAAACCCTTTAAAATATCTCATAGGAGATAATAGCCTCCCCCAAAATAGGTTAAGTGAAGAAAAAAAATTATTTTGAGTTAATTCAAAAGCAAAAATGTCAGAAGAATTAAGCGAACTATTAATGGCGCAAAAGTTGGTCGCGAAAAATGTAGAAATAGCAAAATCTATTCGGCAATACGATGGACAAACAGATATCGACGAATTTAATATCCAATTGGCCCAGTTTGTAGAATTAACAAAACAGAGCTAGAAACATTAGTCGGTATGCTTCTACTTAGATTAAGAGGACAGGCCTTAACCTTTCTAAAGCAAATTGAAAATACTATAGGGGATGATGACAGCTTGCCGATAAATACATTAGAAAAATTGTTAACGGCATTTAAAGATAGATTTATCGACACTAGTTCTACAATTAAATTAAAACACAGAATGGTATGCTTTGACCATTCACAAAATGTAAGAGAATATCTTGATAATATACGAATTTTAGTAGAAGCGAAATTTGTAAAAGGTTCAGGAGAACTGTGTGAAAAAAATCATACTACACGTCTTTTTGCAAGGGCTACCCCCAAAACTATATAGAATGGTAATATCCAAAAATATTCAAACGTTGGACCTTGCAGTTCAGGAAGTGGGTCGAATGATCGAAGTTGATACGATGGTGGCAAATCACAGTAAAACGAAAATAAATAGCCAAGGCAAATCAAACACAAACCTGACCTTCAGGGCGATCAAGCTTTTACAAACTTCTTTTCAAGTGATAATTCCCCAGGGCCACAAAGAAATAAAACGCAAGAACCCGCTAGGTAGAAAACAGTACGTTTTCAGCCTGTCTAACAAATTAGTTATGAAAATAACCCTATAATAATAAGTCTATATTTGTAATCGTGTTGGGCATATCGCGAGAGAGTGCCGTTATGTCCCCAATCGCACACCTAGAATTGCCGTCGGTATTTCGCATAATTATGGCAACCATTTGTTCGGAAGAACAGATTTTAACGCCAGTGGTGCACTAGGCTATAGCCTGGGAAGATTGCGCTAATCAGTACCTCACAACGTGTACCAACCAAATTTGTACAATCCTCCCCCCAATATACAAAATAATTATCGGCCGAAGGGAAATGCAAATTTTTCAAGCCGACGGCAAATAGTTAATTTGCCGACGGGAAATGAAAATTTTCAAGCCAACGGCATTTGCAGTTGACGCCAGCACCTGGCACTGGCGCAAGAAATCCAAACTATCGTAATAATAAATTGCAAAATCAACAAACAAATGTTAATCAATTAGCTAGAGATTCCATGAACATATCCGAAACTCTAATGCAGACACCGACGTATGAAATAAATCCTCAGGGAAACGCGTCAGACCCCTCAGAAGAATAAATTGGACCCAGAGGGTGCCTAGAATATTTTATAGGTCCAACCCAATAGTAGTACCGTCTTGTAGTGATAGTAACAATAAGTTACCTATATTTAATGATTTTCGTGTGGCAAATATTTACTTTAAGGCTTTAATTGACTCTGGTGCAACGATTAATATTATAAACTCATGCGTATTAAATATGTTGCCTCCGCATATTAGGCGACAGAGGAATCCTAATACTCCCAATTTAACTAGCGTGGCAGGGCACAAATTGGATGCAAAAGGTTCAATTCGCCTAGACGTAAAAAGGGATAATAGAATTTTTCCGACAAATTTTATAATATGCGATAACTTTTCGTATGAAGCCATTATCGGCGCAAATTTTTTAAGGTCAAATAAGGTATTATTAGACGTAGCGAACGAAAGGCTCGTCTACCCGGCTAAGGTAGGGGAAGGAATTTCTACCTTAAGAAATTGAAACAGAGGTTACGAAGAGAACGTAACACTAAATAAAATTTCTGGCTGTATAATGTCTCAATCTTTCGAAGCTTATGTTTCGCAAGGAGGACATGGCATAATCAGAAATTTGTTCAATTATTCTGAGAGACATTGCAGAAATGAATTAAATTTAAATAATATGTGTATTGAATCAGCAAAAATAAATATAGGAGATACGCGGCAGTACAGGTCAAACGAAAACAAGAAAATAGTGGGAATTATGGAAAAACATAGTAAAACCCAATGTGACGCCGCAAGATGCCGCAGTGACGCAGCATAGCGCCAGTATGAATCCTAGTTGGAAAAATATATCATGAAATATGTAATATATCCTAATAGCTACCACCCAATGTTAAAGTGGATATTAAATTAACGCTAGCACCATCCAATTTCATATTGAGAAAAGAACTTGTTGCCAATCCTAATGTGAGTATCTCCCTCACCTCGGCAATACTTCATGTACGCAAACAACAAGTTATAAGTTCTGTTGCTTTGGCAGTGGGAAAACTGAGAGTCTGTGGAAATAATATTAAACTACTTGTTCCTCATACAATCACCAATCAACTTCATATTGCCTTGGGGTCACGCACCTTCACCGACTCATCCTTTATCAATGGTGAAATTCCGTCAAAACTCGCTTTGGCATTTGTAAAAAGCGCTAGTGCAATAGGATCGTGGACTGGATGTCCACATAAATTCGAGATATTTGGACTTTCATCTCTTGTCTGTAAAGTAAACGGCATCCCACTCTACAATCTATCGTTTGCTAATCCTATATATCATTGTATGAGTTGACCATGCAAACCCTAGATCATGATTCGCAACTATTTGAAAATGGTATAACCGAAGAAATGTTTGCTAAAACACATGGTATCATTGTATTGGATTTGTCTGGCACGCAGGATATGAGTATAGTACGTACGAGGAGTGTGCGTTTAGAGTGTACATTTGCTGACCCATTGGCTGAGAGTATTGCACTAATCTTACTATATCAATATGAAACCTATTGGGAAATCACTCCCGAAGGAAGTGTTCTACTAGACTTGGCACCATGAACACCAGTCAAATAATCAATGTATTTAATATGGACCCCTACATGTCCCAGTACAAATCCTATTGTCTACCCTCGGACTTTCTTGGAAAAATTCAATGTGTCAACAATACCTTAATTATTGTTAATAGCTGTCCGTCGACTCTGCGGACGGGTCATTGTCTGTGCATCTTTCAAACAATGAAGACGATTGAATTTTTTGATCCTCTTTTTCTACCCTATACATTCTACACACCTCACATCAGCAACTACATTGAGAGCAGTGGGAAAACTATTATTCAAAATCGGAGGAGAGTGCAGGATCTGACGACTAAAAGCTGTGGCTTCCATGGACTACTATATTTTGTGTTCCGATGTCGCAGCTATACTTAAAAGCAGTTTCTCAACATTTATGGTGACAATCCATGTGTGAACGACTTTTTAGTGGAAAATATCCTCTCAGACCTGTACAGTATAAATTTCAGTGCCCTAAGAGTAAAGTGCTTTAAAAATGTTTATGAATTTGTTTATTAATAAAAATAATGTATGTGTATGATAAAACGACTTTTCTTCACTTTAGATTTCTTCTTCTTCAGTGTATAGGCAACTGTCGTGAACCACTGATGCCGGTAAATCATTTGGATTCACTGTATATTGATCTTGATTGACTGCAAAGTTAGGGTCACATTTTCTACAGTATAATGTAACTTCACTCTTATCATATCTCTTGGTATAGTCAATGATACTATTTGCATTCATATTATGAAATTCACAAGTTTCAATATGTCTATTTGAAGCAATATCACATACAGTGTTTTCAAATGGTGAATCACATTCGGTAACTGCCGAATAAAAATCACTTGGTTTATAGTCATAATAGGCAGTGTCGTCACAACGATGACGTAGAAACCAAATTGTCTTTTTACCCCAACAGTTGAATCGTAGACCAGATTCTTCCTCCCAGAATAATTTAAATCCACGACGATACCAATCTCGTAGAAATAAACTAAAATCACGTTTGGGATTCTTTCCAATCATAGCAGGGTAAGTATTCTCCCACTGATCACATTTATCATTGTGATAATTGGAGCACAGATGTCCTCTAGGGTGAGAGTCACAAATCCTTCAAGACATGAATTACATCCTTTAATTTGTACTGCATAGCCTCTATGTAATTTACATGGATTACATAATTTGTACTTTTCGCTATAATCATCAATAATTGTACAATTCTCACATTGAGTCCAACTGCCAAGAGTGTACATGCATGGTGGACATGTATAAAATATTTTTCGGTTTCCAATGTCAACTCTCTCTCACAGCTAAAACGAAACTGATCGTCCTCACTGACGGATAAATTCAGGGTGGAGAAATGGGAGAGGAGTAACTCTGTGACGTCACCTCTTTCGAATGGCGGGGGAGCCATCTACATTGAATCAATGGCAATGTTTCCAAATGTGTATCCACGATATTATTCTGCTTTGTTCAAATCTATATATCAAATAATTGAGTATAAGCATTTGAGTCACATCGACAAAGCTTCATACAATAGTCCAATGGGGGAGATTCAGTCCCCATTATATTGTCAAGTGTTTCCCGAGAGAATTATACTTCATTGAAGAGATAACTCGAGAAAATCATCATCCAAAATAAAATATTTTTCCATAATCACAAGATCTGATATAATTATATGTTTCTCAAATTTATTCATTTTTCAATCCTTTCACTCTGACTGCTGACTCTAGACTGACCATAAATAGTTAGCCTAACATTCTAACAACAAAAATAAAGGGAACATTATCGATTTCTAAACAATTTCATTGAATAATCACAACAATAATATTAAGCATGTATAATTAGCGATACAGTTTATTTTCTTCGATATGTTTCACTAATGCACTTAAAGCACATTGAAGTCTATTCACATGTGCTATATCAACTTTTGCAGCGAAACATAATTAATCCTTCATTTAAATTTTCTCAAGGATATCACATATCTTGCATATACTTCATCCCATTCCACACAAAGCCTCAATCCTCTCGTTATTTCCTCAGCCACGTTTGGTGCTCTTGTATTATTGCCATCAACTCCACTATCAACTTCTAATAGGGTAAACATTCCACTCATCATAAGCACAAATATATCCAAATGCGTAAAGTCAAACTGTTCTCACTTCTTTGAATTCTATTCACAGACTAATAAAAATTATTGCAAAAATCCTTTCCTTATATTCTCAAAAATCCTCTCCCCTTCAATTACGCAATCAATTTTTCGGAAATTTAGTTCCCCTTTGATTATGATTTTCTTGGAAATCCTCTCCCCTTCGATTACACCATCAATTTCTCGGAAATCCTCTCCCCTTCGATTACACAATCAATTTCTCAGGAATTCACTCTTCCTAGTCGAGTCCTGAATCAATACATTTCCCCTAGAGATTATGTAAATCACCCCCCCCCCCCCAGTGTCATCATACCTGGACGAACAACACCAAATAAATCGACCTTGACCTCATTAGACTCGACCGAAAATTCTTGAATAAATTATGTCCCGTCGGCGTTAGACTAAATTGTAGATGACAGCACATGTCTTCTCGTGGGAGTCAATGCCCATGTATGGATTCCCGTTCGTATTCAATAAGGGGGTTCTACTCTTTCCTTTCTGTCACTATAAATTATGTAGCCATATAAACCAGGGTAATTGCCTTTATTTCAAGTTTAGACATCGGTGACCTCTCAAAAGATCACATGATAATGCAAGCCAATATTATTTTATGCAAAAGGTGGAATTGTGCCATAACATGTTTTATTTAAAACAAACTAAGAACAAAGAATTACTCTTTTGAGCTGAAGGCGATGATTGGCCAAAATTTAAAGAAGGGACGACACAAATACTAGTCTCGAGCGAATGACAGTTAAGAACGAAAAAAACGCTAAGAAAATAAAACACAGGGATTAACAGCAATTAAAGGTTGTCTTGTGAGGAGAGCAGACTAGAAAGGAACTTTTGGTAAGTAACCTTTTTAGCTAGTTAGGGCAAGTACATGCCTTGTCTCAATTTCTTTAAATGTAAAGTTAAAAGAATAATATAATAATACGACTAAATAATATTTAGTCGTTACTTTTGACTAAACCGAGAAGATCCCATTTCTGTGTTGAATTAAGGTGTCAGTTAAATCCCTGGAGTTCCTCTTTTTGTCCCTAACTTCAGTCAGAGCTGTATCTTCCCTTTTGGGAACTAACCCATTTGGTTTATTAGAGCGTTGAGCTCTCTCGGATAACTTGAGATAATTTTTGGATTTATTCTGATTTATTAAGATATACATGATCTAATTAAGATTAATTAGATCACAGCAAAGGTCAGTGATCACCCTTGTGAATAACTCAGAATTCTTGTTAGATTTTTATTTAATTTAGTTTTGGGTCTTATAATTTTGTTTTTATATTCCCTATTTTAGTTAAGACCAAGTCTGTAAAGGATAAAGACGCTTTGCGATTAACAAAATTTAAGAACTCAAGTAAACCTTCCCAGAAGCATATAATTAGTGGAACAAACTTAGCATAACCTAGGGTTTGAGGCGGGAAACCCACAACAGAGAGTGAAAATCGTTGGTTGTATGTCTTTTCCAAATTAAGTGTTTCATTGAACTAAAACACAGTATTTATGACATAGATCACTTGCAGAAATTTGAGTTCCCTAGACAATAGTTTTGCTTACCTCCTTGTGGATTCTCTAACGTTAGTAGAGTAGTAGGTACCATTTTGCACAGACGTATAGGAATTACCAAACTATTTGCAAAGACGTATAGGAATTACCATGCTATTTGCTTGAAGCTATAGGAAAAAGTTTCTGTTGAAGCTATACATCTTTTCAAAGAGAGTGAGTGCCTCCTCACATGGCCTTATACTTTGCAAAGACGTATAGGACTTACCATGCTATTCTATAGCACTATGTTCCTTCCTGTGTTATTCTATGGGACCTCTACAACTTTTCAAAGATAGTCAGTACTCCCTCATATGGTATGCACTACAGTTTGACATGCACGTTGTAAAAAGCGAGCAGTACGAGCAGGGATTTCCCACTGGCTCCTGAAGTCTAGCCTGTTACATAAGTTTGCTTCAACTCCACGTTTTCAACCAAACTGGTTTTTGCGACAACACCCATAAAGCGAGCGGTACGAGCGGGGATTCCCCACTGGTTCCTGAAGTCTAGCTAGTTACATAAGTTTGCTTCAACTCCACGTTTTCAACCAGACTGGTTTTTGAGACAACACCCATTTTCTAGGACGAATCAGAGACACTGGAGGTTACTCCATATACAATAACTTGACTGGTAATTGGATTCAAATAAAAGGAGTGATTTTCATAGAAACAATTCTGGTCAGTCTGAAGTTGGTTGTGAGAGTGTTAGGACTCTAAAAAATGGATAGGTTTGAAAAAGACCGAATCATGGGGAATCTAGTGCTTATGGAAAAACGTTTGATACTAGATGCTGATTTTCTAGAGCTGTCTATTCAAAGAAAGTTATTTTCTCTGGGAATGCTTGCCAATATAATGAAAACTGATTCTCCATCATTAGACTATTGGTTGAAGCTTTTACGTTGTGGTCCAAATGCATTTACACAATTTATTGATATAATAATCACGACACGGCAAAACGATATTGTGGATATGCTTTTAAACACTAGTTTAGAAATTTAGGACTTTCTTTTCTCATGAGAAAGATGGTGTTCAAGGATGATTTACTCCTCTCTCTCTCTCTATCCCACTCAATTTGTTGTTGTTGCTAGCTCAGTTTCATTGTGGCAGTGAGAGTATCAACACATGAAAAAATGTTCCATACATGTCCACTATGTATGTAAACACTGGGCAGCTGGTCATCATGTGAGAATTGCACAATGATTGATGAGTATGATGAAAAGTGTAGACTATTCAACCCATGTAAATTGCATAGAGAATATGCTGTACAAATTAAAGGTTGTAATTCCTGTCTTGAAGAGGTGTGTGACTCTCATCCTAGAGGGTACCTATGCTCCAATCGCCACTATGATAAATATAACCAATGGGAGAATACATCTCACAATATGATTGGAAAGAATCTTAACCGTGATTTTAGTTTATTGCTACGAGATTGGTATCGTCGTGGTTTTAGATTGTTCTGGGAGGAGGAGCCGGATCAGCGATTCAACTGTTGGAACAACAAAAGAATATGGTTTCTACGTCATAGTTGTGAAGACATTGGGTGTTATGATTATAAGCCCACTGATTTTTATTTGGCTGTGACGGAATGTGATTCGACACTTGAGGACACTGTTTGTGAAATTGCTTCAAATAAGCAAATTGAAACATGTGAATTCTATAGAATGAATGAGAATAGTAACATTGACTACACAAAGAGATATGACAAGAGTGAAGTTACACTCTATTGTAGAAAATATGACCCTGACATTGCAGTACATCAGGATCAGTATACTGTGACTTCAGCTAATCTACCTGCATTAGTTGTTGTCGACAAATACCTAGTAGAAGATGAAATCTAAAGAGCAGAAAAAGTCATTTTTATCATGTACATACAATGTTTTTATGGTTTCTACGTCAATGGTTTCTACATACAATGGTTTCTACGTCATCGTTGTGAAGACAATGACTACTATGAGTATAAGCCCACTGATTTTTATTTAACTGTGACAGAATGTGATTCGACATTTGAGGACACTGTTTGTGAAATTTCTTCAAATAAGCAAATTGAAACATGTGAATTCTATAGAATGAATGAGAATAGTATCATTGACTATACAAAAAGATATGACAAGAGTGAAGTAACACTCTATTGTAGAAAATGTGAGCCTGGCATTGAAGTACATCAGGATCAGTACACTGTGAACTCAGATAATCTACCTACACTAGTTGTTGTCGACAAATACTTAGTAGAAGATGAAATCTAAAGAGTAGAAAAGTCGTTTTATCATGTATATAAATTTTTATTAATAAAAAATTTCACATACATTTTTAGAACATTTTATTCGTAGGGCACTAAAATCAATATTAAACACGCTTGTAAGTATATTTTCGACTAGAAAGTCGTTCAATCGAGGTAAGTCAACGTAGAAGTTGAGAAACTGCTTGTAAGTATAGCCACGACATCTGAAAATGAAAAAGAGTAGTGCATGAAAGCCACATGTCTTAGTCGTTAAATCCTGTACTCTTCGTTGATTTTGAATAATAGTTTTCCCACTGCTTTCAATAAAGTTGCTGATGTATGGAGTGTAGAATTTATCCGATAGGCCAAGCGGATCAAAAAATTCAATATTCTTCGCTGTTTGAAAGATGCATAGCCAATGGCCTGTCTTCAAAGTCGATGGACTGCTATTAACAATGATTAGGGTATTTTTAACACTTGGAATTTTTCAATGAAGTCCGATGGTATGCAATAGGACTTGTGTGGGACATGTATGGATCCGTACTAAATACGTTGATTATTTGGTCTGTGTTCATGGTGCTAGGTCTAGTAGAACACTGCCGTCGGGTGTGATTTCCCAATAGGTTTCAAATTTACTGAATGATATTAGCGTGATACTCTCAGTCAAAGCATCGGCAAATGTGCACTCTAAACGTACATTCCCTGTTCGTACTATGCCCATATCCTGGGTCCCCGACAAGTCCAAAACAATTACGCCAAGATTTTTTGAAAACATTGAATCGGTTATTCCATTTTAAAATAGTTAGAGTCATGATCTAGGGACTGTATGGTCAACTCGTACAGAGTTCTATAGGATTTTTTGTCAAATGATAGAGTTTACAGTGGAATACCATTCACTTTTCACACTAGGCTAGATGGACCGAAAAAATTAAAATCATGGGGGGATTCAGTCCAGGATCCAACGGCACTGCCACTCTTCACAAAGGCCAAAGCCAATTTTGATGGGATTTCTCCATTGATAAATGATGAATCGCTATAGCTACGAGAGCCAGTGGCAATGTGACGTTGATTGGTGATTGTATGGCGAACAAGAAGTTTAATGTTGTTGCCATTGGCTCTTAGCTTTTCCACTGCCAATGCAACATACCTCATAACCTGTTGTTTTCGGAGGTAGAGAATTGCCGATGTGATAATGACATTTGCATCGGGTGCTACAGGAAGTATTTTTCTCAAAATGAAATTCGATGGGGCCAATTGCAACTTTTTGTCAATCTTGAAATTGGGGGGTAACAATTGGGATATATTGAATATCTCATGATTTAATTTTCAAACCAGATGATACTCCTGGCTCACTGCAGTAGTCAACTCGCCGTCAGTATCAACACCTGATCGATATTCATAGCTCAATGATTGTCTTTTCAACTCCTTGTATGCCTTTGGTGTCATCATCATAAATTGTATGTAGCTTGCATAATTGGATAAATTATTGCAGTGCTCACCAATGTTTCATTAATAAATACATTAATTTGTTTGAATAGATTGTGTAGAATACAGTTTTCATAGAAGAAACCATCGGCAACAGTTGAAGTTGTATTATCTGACTTTTTCTTCATCGCAACATTATTTAAATCAATAATGTTGATGAAAAATCAATGAAATAGTCTTCATTGGAAAATATTTGAAAGTGTATATTTTCCGAGAGGGGCTGTTGGGGGTGAAATTGTTCATAGTAGTCATACTTGACACTGATATCAACATTTTCAGCGTTAAACAGATTCAATGAGGAACTGATTGATGGATATAATTCCTTGTGGGGGAGATAAGTCATCTTAAGTGAAGAAATCCTTCTTTGATCTAACAGTCTTTTTCTTTTTCTTCTTCTGTTTATAGGTCTTCCTTATTTTATTTCTCAAAGTCCTTGTTGATGTCCTTCACTTCCCGCCTGGGTGGAGACTGATGAGTGAATGACGTGCATGCATCCTTTTCAATCCCTCCTTATTTTGCCGAGATTTTAATTGCTCACCAACGGTTCTTGCTGAAGATCTAATATTTTCCTTAACACTTTCCTTGAAATTCTTGCCTGACTCCCAGTCCTGTAGTGTTGAGGCAGCAAAATTTGATGCAGCAGGTACAAGATATTTTCTGGCAAGGGGTAGTGCAGAACGAAATAGCCCAGCAAACCAGCTACCATGACCATAGCCAGACATTGTATTTCGCCCCTTGTAGTAGTCCAATCCATTGCCTATTTGACGTGGTCTCAGAGCACCAACATAGCAATAGATATCGGGACAGACAAATGGAATTCTTCTATTTTTCATTTTAGGTGATGGTAGTGTCACAATAGGTCGAAAATGACATGTAATCACTGCTAAACCTTTTGTTATTGCTAGAGGATCACCCAATTCACTTCTTAGTGTTAACTTACGGAGTTCCAAACACGAAGTGTTTACAGGAACATACTGAATATGCTTTATATTATAGTCATGAACAAGTTCATGAGTTGTTTTTCGT
The DNA here is from genome assembly GCF_049724085.1 of Artemia sp. Qi Xiang Cuo. Lineage (NCBI taxonomy): Eukaryota > Metazoa > Arthropoda > Branchiopoda > Anostraca > Artemiidae > Artemia > Artemia sp. Qi Xiang Cuo. Next base: position 39,625,672 of record NC_142794.1, read on the forward strand.
TCAAGAACACGTAGAAGGAGGACATTTGAATTACCAACTCTCGATGTTTCCAAAAAAGATGCATAGAGAAATATGCAAGAGTCCGAGGCAAAACCTGGTGGATAATCAGCAAAAATAACTTGATCCATCACGTAAACCGTGCCAGCGTTTTTCCCATTGATCATATTCTGTTTAAAGCCAAGAACGTCTCTCATATGATCATTGAGAATAATTATTTCACTGTCAACAGGTGAGGTAATGTAAATCCTATCGTGTTCCATTGAATAATTAAAATGGAATGTACAATTCCTGCGATATGAGATTTTTCTATTGATTGTACGACACGAATCGGTCATATTATCGTATTCAATATATTTCAATTTAACATGTGGATATTCGCTAGATTTAAGTGCTTCAACCCATTCATAGTCGACAAAGAGTGACCAATCGAATGGTATAACTTTTATATCATACACACGATCCTTTCTCAGGGTGTCAAAGGTATTTTTGAGAATACATTTGACAAGAGCCACTGCATACGGCCACTTCAAACGCACCGTCAAATTTGATGGCAGGGGAGAGTGTCGTCCAAAAATCACTTGTATTATTCAAGTCGTTGTAGAGAGGATCGGTAACGTTGGACATAAAATTTACATAAAAATCATTCGGCATTGTCAATATCTTCAACACTAATCCAAGAATCAAAATCAGACTTGTATCCTAGCCACCGAACAAGAAACTGTTTCTTACCCCTGTAAGTACGAGTCTTTAATATATTTTCAATTTGATAGATTTCACTATTATTTTTAACTTTTTGTAGTTCATAGTCATAAAAGCCGCCGAGAATCTCTTCATCTTTGGTATCACGCAAACGATTAGTTATGGGTTTAGTGTCTAGGATTTTCGCCACTTTAAAAAGTTCTGTGGACCACAAGTAGTTACCCTTTTCAAAAACATTAGTTGTTCTATTAATTCGAACAGTATCATCAATATTGAATTTTTCTTCTTGACAATCGTTTCATTGGAATATTTGTTAAGAAAGGTATCAATTGTATCATGATCAGAATGATGAACTTCCGTTGGGGTTGAATTGGACAATGATCGATGAGGTTGTTGATTATAAATCAACATGATTTTATCTAAATCATGAATGAAAGCAGATGTATTTTTCAATGTACAATATCTTGAAATTAAAAGTCGAATAGTTCTTATCAATCGTTCAGCCAATGTAGCCTTTATAGGACTAAGACTATGATAGAGAAGTGTGCTATATTTCGCTATTACTTTTGCAACATGGGGATTAACAAATTCACTACCACGATCCGTTTGAATTTTTTTATACGAATCTTGTTCGAGAATACTTTCAATGGCCTGAGCAACATCAACACCTCTCTTCAAGCGCAATGGAATGGCATATGCATAGTGACTAAAAACACTGATTGCAAGTAGAATGTACTTGTACGGTGTATTGTAACGTCTTTGAATCTCATCTAGAGTTAGGAGATCTGCTTGCATTACATGCAATGGGAAAAAGGCTTTAGTTTTTCGATAATGATTAGCACGAAGCCTATGATTCCTATGCAGAGTGTAACTTGAATCATTTTGTAGATAGTCTTGTACACTTTTAGCGTGAACACTGGTGACTTTGGAAAGAGTGGTGGGGGAACTTAAACTCCCCGCCTCACCAATATTTTCATAACCACCTTTCAGAACTTTATCCATTTTGAATGTAAATGTGTAGTGTAACGTCCGCTACCCTTTTGTATACTGGTGGTTGGTGATGGGGGTGATGGTGAATCGATACGTCTTCACTTGTGTCTAGCTATCAGTGGTGTACTGCTCCTCCTTATTGTCAAGTTCCCACTAGGTGTGCTAGTATTTTCCAAAATTGATTTAAAATCTTCTTCTGCTTCCTCATGTTCATATTTTAATGGTGTCGACAAGGGTGCATGTTCATTTAATTTTTTTAGAATTTCCCTATTGCTAATAAGGCTTTTGGGAAAGCTTAATGCATTTAGAAAGTTGTCTAAATTAGCTTCAAAGAATAATAGTACTTTACGATTAGTAACCATATCATAGATTAAATCAAGTATATTATAGCTCTTGCCTTGAATTATAATACCTTTCCCATTGCTATCAACTTGAATATGATCTTGACCACTTTCCATGAGATAAGTTAGGAGTCGTTTACTTTTCACGATATGAGTGGGGCATTAGATTTCCAATTTTCAATACAATTGAATCCAATTCCTCCTTCGTTAATTGTGTTCCAGTAGCAGCAGCAGAAGAATCCTGAGGAGATGATTCTTTTTTGTGATCAATACTACTATCCTTCGCACGATAGGGCTTATGTTTGTCCACTCGGCGAAGTGCATCTTGAAGTAAAAGCAGTTTTTTATCATCCTCAATATTCTCGTTGTCAATGAAATTACTCAGATTGTCTTCAAAGTGTTACACGGGTGAGAGAGCGAGTTCTATTGGAGTTAATTTATAGGGTTTTTCCATTCTTTCTCTAGAGAAAACTGTTTAAAAGACCTGCAATTATCGGTAGTGAAAGTGTGAAAAAGCTACCGCCCGCCTGAAGAAGTCGTTTCTTTTTAAAATTCTTTCCTTTGTTTTTAGAGGCCAATGTACCTACAATGGAACGATTTTTGCTTTGCCTGTTGCTTAACTACTTCTGGCAGTTGAACATTGCCCTCGGTCAAATTTAAACAAAGTTCAGATATTAGATTAATGAAATCATTGTCAATACCATGTTTGAGTATGGTTTTCCTAAGTGGGGGTTTAAAAGTGCTGAGAACTGAAAATAATATCCTTTTTCATGTAGTTTCTTCAGTGTCATGATAGCAACTAATAGTGTTTTTACTGTTCTAGGGGAGATATACAGTAATTTCATTGTCAAAAAATCTGTGACTACACGCAAATCCTCGGATTTATTTTGATTAAGATCCAATAGGATATAGCCGTAGGGTTTATTAGTTGCCTGATTTTACGCTGAGAACAGATATTTGGGGGCGCCTGGGTAGATTTGTTTATTCACAGCTATAAGCGAGCTAGAATTACGGACAACTCTGTAGATGATATAGTAGGTGCAGTTCAATGCAAGTGTTCGCATACATTTGCTCTGATGAAAAAGATTGTGTAGAAAAGAGGAATGGAAATCTGTTCATGATGAGAGCGAACAGTGAACAGTTGCAGCATTTTCTGGGACCATTGTTCAATAGATTCAGCCAGATCGTCAATGATCAGCCAAGAGTTTGGTTCAATAATGCTGAAAACATCAAGTCCCTGTATGAATTGTATCAGCACCAATCCCGCCGTGCTGATTGCTTTTTTTTATCGTATGACTCCTGCCAAATACTGTAACAATAGTAAATTTTTTTCGGCTTTTCCAAAAACATTTTATCGCAGTTTTTAATTACTTTAGTTAAGAGCGTTGTTTTGCCTGACGTTGACAGGCCACACAGAAACGATCTGAATGGTGTTTGAAATTGATACACGTTCCCTTCAACAGTTCACCTAGACAACTAACTGTAGACTATAGTTGTCTAATGACTAAATAATTTCCCTATTACTACTAGTCCGTTCAAGAATAATGATAATAATGAGAAGGAGAACAAAATCAATAAAGAATCATATTTCTTGTATTATCAAAACAGCACTTTACAGAAAACAAAGAAAAATACCCTTTTATAAATTTATTTATAATAAAAAAATGCACTAGAAAAAGCACTTTAATAAATATACTTTATTTATAAATACAACATTTAATGAAAAAAATTCGCTTTTTTTTAATGCAACATGTATATTTACAAAAGCACAAAAAATCTACTTTAAGTAAATAAAAAGATAACTTTGGTAGTGGCGTCACGCCCCCCGCTGGCGGCTGATCCGGCACCCCCCTCCCTCCGGGCCGTGAGGCCACCCCCCCAAGGTTTTGGGAAATTTATTGGACTTTACTCAAACCAAGACTTTCCATATGGCTAACACATTCAGCTCGGTCGGAAGTTAAATAGTGCCCCAGGGTGGGGGGGGGGATAGTCACACCGTCTTGAAAAACTTAGACCTTGTCGGAAATGGAACTCATGGCAATTTTTTCTATATTTACAGTGAAGTTCCTGTAGTTGAGTGAACGAATTGCCAACAATTTTGCTCGTGGAATTTTATTTTGAACAATACAATTCATATAGATGTCCAGGTCGAAATTCATATCCACATAGCGCGTGGGTACTCCTTTGCAACGTTTTTTGATTTCCTCGTCGTTTGTCTGTATTAAGTACACCTTCGGACTTACAAACATACCACGGGAAATCATGTCACTTCCCGTTTCTGATTTAAAAATAAAAGCTGATTTGGTGCCCGACGTTTCACTAGCTGTGGGTAAAGCCCAATCCAATTAGTGTAGTCCATCCGCGAGCTGATGATGTCACCGTGCGCCAAATCATCAATTAGGTTTGGAGTTCTCACTTTTAGCAGTAGAGAATCTGTGTCCCCGTAGCAGACCTCTACTTGCCCCTTCTCCGGCTACTGTACCTTAGCCAAATTGTAGTAGAATTCCAACATGAACTTTTTAGAGATCTCCAGGATCGCACTGCCTGCAGCAATATTTTTATTCAGGACAATGCTTCTTTTTTTTTCTATTCAAAAGTACCATGTCCGGGCCAATGATTGTGTGGTAAGTGTAATTTGGATCAGCAATAATTCGAGCACATTGTTTGGGATCGATCACGACGTCACAATGATTCCTATTACGAACACTCTCGCACATTTTACCAAAAGTCGAATTCAAAATGAGCTTATTAATTTCTTTTTCGGCTTTTGTCTGCGCTTCAGAACGTTTCTTGAAAAAAGAGTAAAAAAAAAATTCAGATAGGGTTTTTGACTAAACTGGAGGGCATATACAGCTTGCAGTAGTCAAACCCATTTTTACACCCTCTCTCTGCCCACACTTTTTTAGCAAAACTGTATTCATCAGGGGTTCAACTACGATCGTGTAGACTGTCGTAAAACGATTTGATCGAGGGAATAGTTTCCTCGGCGAATCTCGACATGGAACAGTAATAATCATAAGGATATATGCCCTTGACCATCAACAAATCATACAAATCATTTGGAAATTGTTGCTTGAGAAGGGTGAAAGTGTTGCAGCCGTCATCGTTTTCTGCACTTGAATAAATTCGCTGAATGATTTGGGGAAAAAACTGTAGGAATCTAAAAAGCGAATTTTATTCGTGTACTCAATTTCGTCTTCAACAAATTTCCACATAAATTCCAAAACAAGCAACTTTTCCGACGATTTAGGAATGATTTTGTAGGAAAAGCTGTCTATCACCCATGCATCATCCACTGTTCCATTTCTTTGAATATGTGCCATTGCTGGTAGCACATACTTCAGATCGTAGTTAGAATTATGTATAATACCGGAAGAAAGAGTTGCTGTTTAATTTTTAAATTACATGAATTGTGAGCTAACCCCCGAAAGTTACTTTTACCAGTTGAATTGGGGTCAATAAGATGATGATGATCCTGGACCGCATCTTTTGGGGCATGAGCATCCCTACAAAACCAAAAAACTCTTCCTTTGTCTAGTTCAAGTTGTTCTTTATATGATAAGGATATCAGGTATTTGATGTGACACAATCGTGAAATTGAACTATTTGCTGTTTTTATTAAAGATACTAATAACTTCTCCATGCTACCCTCCTCATTCATAGTAAAAAAACTCTTCCAGTTGCATTTTATTATTGGAATCGCGACGGGCATGCGCTTAGGAACACGCAACTAGTTTGTGTTCCTTGACTATATTTGGCCTTGATGGGTCTGATGCCTCCATTAGTCTTGATTCACAATCTAAAGATACTTTATCAACCTGTAGCAGGGAGTTTTGGAAGTTTTTAAATTGTAAAGTATCTTTGCCTTCTGCCGGCATTTCTATTCTTTGATTGCCATGAATTTTGCAATATCTCATGTGATCCGTGAATGTTTGTTCATTTCTAAATGGGGAAAGGCAGATGGGGCAACAGTGATGTTCCACTCTCTGAAAACCTTGGGATAAGAGTCGACTTATTGCCGTAACGGGGAAAAAATGACAATAGTAATTTACATCTTTGAGGGGCTCATAGATAACCCAAACCCAAGTTTTAACATTATCTACCGATGGCGTCCTAACTCAATATAAAACCCCTTTTTTATTCGGTTTCTTTCCCCCATTTACAAATTCTGTGTCATACTGGAGAACAACCACCCCCAACCCAAGATTTTCATTTGCTTTTTCAAATATGGTTATTTCTCTTAAGGACACCGGATACTTCCCCTCTAAACAATGAAAATTTACTTTAGGGAAATTGTCTCCACCGTTACGTACAAGTCTGTCGAGATTTTACATTATGGACTAATAATTCAATGTTTTATGGGCTGCTGCTAAAAATGGATATTTAAAGCACTGCAGCCCAGTTTCAAAATTGAAACCTTGAACCCCTCCTGTAGCCGACAAATCTGGGTGGCATTTTTTTTTTTTACCCCGCCCTCCCCATAAAATAAAGTTTTTTTTAAATCTACTGAGATTCAGATCCATGTGTTCAATGTATAAAATTGTGGACCCACTTCCCCTTTCGTTAAATGTGTCCAAAGTTGATGTTAATTTATTAACCTAATTGAAAAAGTTACCCTCAAATTCATTTAGACCAGGATAAAAAGTTTGATTACCAATTGAAAAATGAAAATAAAAATGTCCCCAGATGTCTCCTTTTGTAAATAAACTTTTTGATTTGCCGATGCTTTAATCCTCCCTGACCCCCCTGCCCCCAATTCTGAATCCGAATCTCAATAAGTGCTCGAATTCGGTCGATCTAGGTATGAAGAACATTTACAGGGTCTGTTTAAATGACACCCCCGTCAACCAGGTTTTCCTAGGGTGGATTAAAATCTACCCTATGTGTTTGCATGTGACCTAGAGCAGATTCCAACAAATAAAATTCACATAGTTCCGGGGACATGACACTATTTTCATGTCCTGCACCTATGTGCACAGGATCCAATTCACTAATAGTATATTCGTCGTCAAAAATGTCCCGGAAACATTAGGTCCAAAAATTTGCATAAGGCTGTCCATTTCTTCAGTTGTAAATTGAAAATCCAGGGGGATACTAAATAACATACCTTCACTAAAATCATCCGGCGAGAGGGGACAATTGCCCATGATATTTTGAAGTCCTTGACCAGGGAAGGCAGTTGTTTTTGTAGCTTCCCCCTGAAACTAAAAATGAATGGATTGAGTTTTTTTTCTTTGAGGAAAGTTTTATCACAATTATAACACACTATTTTCTTTCTTAGTTGGATTTATCAAACAATTTTTTTTCTTAATTGGATTCGTATTTATCAAACAAATACATAATAAATTACAAATTTTTACTTATAGCATTATTTATAAAACAAATGCATAATAAATTACATTTTTTTGCTTATAGCATTATTTATAAAACAAGTGCATAATAAATTAAAAATTTGGTTAATAGCTACACACGCACATGTTCACACACACACAATCACACGCAAACGCGCACACACGCAAACGCAAACACGCACACATTTTCACACACACACACACACACACACACACACACACACACATGCACACACATCGCAACGTTTGACTAATAGCAATAAAATACGCTAAAAAAAATAAACTCAATAATTGTCTTAATAGCTCATTAAAAAAAACTGACTCTTTTTTCCTACAAATCTAGCCATCCATAAAAAATAGCGATCAGACTAGAAGCAGATTCCTTATCCTACAAATCTATCCGTTTAATGTTGTTTTTTTTCTTAATTGGATTCGTATTTATCAAACAAATCCATAATAAATTACAAATTTTTGCTTATAGCATTATTTACAAAACAAGTGCATAATGAATTACAAATTTTGTTAATAGCACACACGCACACACACACACACACACACACACGTACACACACATACACATGCACACACACATTGCAACGTTTGACAAATAGCAATAAAATACGGTAAAAAAATCAACTCAATAATTTTCTTAATATCTCATTAAAAAAAACTGACTCTTTTTTCCTACAAATCTAGCCATCCATAAAAATAGCGATAAGACTAGAAGCAGATTCCTTTTCCTACAAATCTACTCGTTTTTACAAATCTACTATTTGCAATAGCAATATCGTAAAGTATATTAGGTAAAAAATGCTTACATTTACAAATTCAGACTGTAGTTGAGTGCCAGATGGTCCTGGTAGAGCGTGTTGGAGGATGCATGGTGCGGTTACATCACACTCTTGTGTAACTGGGCCAGCAGTATCAGTGGCTTGCACAGATGTGGCGGTGGCGGCATTGAAAGCATTCATTCAGTATCTTTTTGGTTTTCTACCTGGCTGCATAGGGGCTGGCACGGGTGGCTCTTGAGCAGGCAGCACCGGTCTGGAATGGATTTGGATGGCTCTCGATGGGCCAGCTATCTCCACTTGTTGCATTAGAGTAACGCCATTAGCCTTAGCTCTCTTTTCAGGGGGAGAGTAATTGTAGGAATCCTGCTCCTTAAAAAAGAAGAAAAATTTAGATTGAAATAATGACCCCTCTTTTACAGATAAATTGCCCTCTAAAGTTGATTCTGATACTTGTAGTGCATTAGAAATATTTAAAAAAGCATCTAAAGTAAAATTTTGGAAATTTTTGAGTTTGGGGGGAAGGGGGTTTCAAAAACATCTCCCCATAATATAGTTTGTCCTCTAAAGTTGATTCTGATGTTTGTAACGCTCTATCTATTAGTTCTTTACAAATATTTAAAAAAAGCTTCTAAAGTAAAATTTGGGGAAATTTTGAAATTGGGGGGGAAGGGGGATTTCAAAAACATCTTCCCATAACATAAATTATCCTCCAAAGTCGATTCTGATGTTTGTAGCACTCTATGTCTTAGCACTTTAGAAATATTTAAAAAAGTATCTAAAGTAAAATTTTGTAAATTTTTGAGTTTGGGGGGAAGGGGGATTTCAAAAACATCTCCCATAATATAGTTTGTCCTCTAAATTTGATTCTGATGTTTGTAACGCTCTATCTATTAGTTCTTTACAAATATTTAAAAAAGCTTCTAAAGTAAAATTTGGGAAAATTTTGAAATTGGGGGGGGGAAAGAGGGATTTCAAAAACATCTTCCCATAACATAAATTATCCTCTAAAGTCGATTCTGATGTTTGTAGCACTCTATGTCTTAGCACTTTAGAAATATTTAAAAAAGCTTTTAAAGTAAATTTTAGGAAAATTTGAGTTTGGGGGAAGGGGGGATTTCAAAAACATCTTCTCATAACATAAATTATCCTCTAAAGTCGATTCTGATGTTTGTAGCGCTCTATCTATTAGTGCTTTACAAATATTTAAAAAAGCTTCTAAAGTAGAATATTGGAAAATTTTGAGTTTGGGGGGAAGGGGACTTCAAAAATATCTTCCCATAATATAATTTGTCCTCTAAAGTCGATTTTGATATTTGAAGCGCTCATGTCCTTTTTATGCACAGTTTCAATTAACTATGACTAAGTTTGTTAAAGACGAGCTATTTTCTTGCGAAAACACAAAAATCAGAAAAAATGCTGATTGTTCCTTTAGTAGCCACGCAATTAGACTAAAAATTAGGATATTTATGCACAGTTTCAACTAACTACGGCTAAGTTTGTTAAAAGGCGAGCTAAAATCCAAATTAATACAAAACTTAGATTTCTTTCCGAGAAAATATTTTGAATACGAATTGGATGTATATCAATTCTGAGTTTCTGGCTAGAATTACACAAAGCCCGTCTTAATCATTTCCGTTCCTAAATACCAAACCTTTGTTTTCATAATTTAGATAAGGCACGTGTGAAGTCTGGTTCCAAAAATGACCCTTTTTTTAATTATAAACACCGCTGGTTTTAGACCGGAAAAATTTGCACACTCTATTTTTTATAATGGGAAAAAGGAGATTTTGAAGGAAAAGAAGTATTTCTAATGAATTAAACTTGTAAACAGAGAGGTGGGGGGAAGATGTGAGTTTACATAGTGGAAAAAAGAGCGTATTTTACGTTTTCTATCGACTATAATCATCATATTGTAGAGAATGTATTGTGGGGGGAGGGCTATGACTTACTTTGACTTGACTTAATGCTCCTGCTGGTGGTCCAGCGTAGAGAGACACGTGACTCTTCGCCTCCATTCGGAAAGGTCTTGTGCAAGCGTGACTGCTTCTTGTATATCAGTGCCAATCATTCAGAGGTACTGGGTGAGGCTGTCCCTCCATCTGAACCGGGGCCTTCCGTGGGGGGCGCTTCCAGCCATGCGCAGGGGGATCAAAATTTAAGAGAGTGTTGGCGGGTGTTTCTGCCGGCATGCGGTTCAAATGGCCGAACCACCGTAGGGTTCGTGCAGCGACCTGACGAGAGTTCAGGGTCTGATCTGTTAGCATCAGCAATCGGGTGTTCGAGACAAAGTCGTCCCATCTGATCCCTTCAATATGTCTCAAGAACTTTGTTTGGGCCACATCTATGGCATCACGAGCAGAAGCAGCAGCCGGCCAGGTCTCAGCACCGTAGAGAAGGGTTTGGGTTACGGTGGTGTTGTAGATCCGCATTTTTGTTTTTCGGCTGATGTTGGGCTTTGACCACACTGAACGGCATAGTCGTGTCATAATTGATGCGGCTTTTCCGATGCGCCACTGAACTTCAGTTTCGACTGAACCGTTTTCCTTGATGACAGATCCAAGGTAGGTGAAAGACTTGACAACCTCGACGGTGTGCCCTGATACGTTGAATGCTGGGGAGTTGGCGGTGTTGCCTACGGAGTCAACGTTCATTATTTTTGTTTTCTGCCAGCTAATATGTAGTCCCACTTTCAGGGCTTCTTCCAACAGTGTGTTGAGGGCTTCTTCGAGTTCAGCTGCAGAAGTGCATGTCAGAGCAATATCATCACTGAAATCGCAATTGGCTAAAACTCTGTCGCTATACTTAGTCCGGAAGGGAGCCGGTTCGTGGTTCGATCCATGACATAATAAATCACCACGTTGAACAGTTCAGGAGCAGCATCACAACTTCGCCGTACACCGGTACTTAGTTCGAACAGTGAGCTTCGATGACCAGTAACCTGGACGGAGGTTTTTGTACCAGTGTAGAGCGCCTTGAATAGGCGACAGTATTTGTCCGGGAGACCTGTTCGTTCTAGTATCAGCCAGAGAGACTCACGGTCGACCGAGTTGAAGGCTGCTTTAAAGAAAACAAAGGCAAGGTATGCTGTACGCTGGAACTCACGAGCTTTCTCGATGAACTGGCGTACGGTGAAGATCTACTCAGTCGTGGATCTGTTCGGCAAGAAACCTGTTTGCTGAATCTGGCGGCACTTACGGATGAACTGGGTACTTCTATCTATCAAAGTCATGGCAAATAATTTGCCGGGAACTGACAGGAGGGTGATTCTTCTGTAGTTGGAGCAATCACTTCGACTACCTTTACGCTTCCATAGAGGGAGGATTATCCCTTCCTTCCATTCTTGTGGAATCAGTTCTGTTGTCCAAACGAGGGAAAAAAGCATGTGCAGATATAGTAGTATCGTCGGTCCTGTGAATTTTAGCAGCTCTACGGTGATCCCGCAGGTTCCTGGTGCTTTGTTGTTTTTCATCCTCCTCAGAGTATTCTGTATCTCTTCTACAGAGGGAGGTTCAGGCTCTGGGAGATTTTCGCTTGTTGTTTGCTCAGCGGATGCGACTAGGTCGGGATCGACGTCGACTCTGTCGGCGTTCAGCAGCCTTGTGAAATGCTCCTTCCATCCATCAAGCTGCGCGGTTTCATCTTCGAGCATTACGCCAGAGGTGGATTTAACAGCTCCTATCTTTGGAGGTTTCTCCTCGCTGAGGTCTCTGACATGCTTGAAAAGCGACATGGTGTCACCTTTTCGTGCTGCATCTTCTACTCATCAGCTTTTTTGTCAACAAATTGTTGCTTGTCTAAGTGGATAAGTTTGTTCCTGACCCCGTTTAACCGTCTGTAGGAGGGCATATCTCCGGCCAGCCGCGCTTTTCTGGTTTGCTCAATGATTTGCAAAGCTTTTTGCGACAGCCAGGGCTTTTTTGAGTACAGCTTTCGACCGACGGTCTCAGTGGCGACCTCTAATATATTGTTTTTGTACGTCTGCCAAAACGTGTCCGGGTCAACAAGGGTATTCAGGCATTCAAATCTGTTCTGGACTTCAACTAAACACTTTTGGTGGAATTCCTCGGCTTTTAGTTTCTGAGTGTCCAACTTTGGTTGGCGTCGTTCTGTAGGCTGGGCTTTGAGTCGTAGACGGAACTTTGCAGCAACTAATCTATGGTCAGTATTCCCGATCTCGGCGCAGCGATAGGTTCTGCAGTTTGTGACTGATGACCGCCATCTTTGGTTGACAATAATATAGTCGATCATCTTTCGTGTGCGCCCGTCATTGCTATACCATGTTGACTTATGAATGTCATTCCTGTGAAACAGGGTGTTTGCAATGACTAGTTTGTGCATGGTGCACAGCTGAAGGAGTCGGGTCCCAATTTTGTTTAATGAATCAGGGGTAACTGGACCAATTACAGATTTAAAAGCTCCGCTGTGGTCAGATACAGTTGCATTGAAGTCGCCTACCACGACCAAAACATCATGAGGGGAAATCCGAGAGAGAGCAGCGGTCAGAGCCAAGTAGAATTTGTCTTTCTCATCCGTTGGAGAGATATTCGTTGGTTGCATAGCACACAACAATCGTCATCTTCCCGTGTTTGTGGTTGAAGCGGGCAGTGAGTAGTCTATCTGATATTGGGTTGTGGGATATGAGGCATTTTTTGCCTTCTTGTTTAGAAGCAGGCCTACGCCACTGCTTCTACTAGAAGTTTGGCCTGACCAAATCATCCTGTGATCAAAACTGGCAATTTCTTCATTGCCTGATCCTGTCAAGTGGGTTTCTGTCATTCAGAGTATGTCAATCCCACATCTAAACATCTCAAGCCCTAGAAGGTCTTTGGATCCGGGGTTTTTCATGGTTAAAACATTCCAGGTGGCTTTGACAGAAACTTATATGGGGGGACATCTACCCCGTGCTTTAGCACGCCCTTCTGTTTACCTCCCCTAGATGTCTCAGATACCCATTTAAAGCTGGGTCGACTCTGGGTAAGCTTATAGATTCACGCTACTGACACCCGTCCCAAACCAAATAACCGGCCACGCCAGGAAATATACCTGTGCCCCTCAGACAAAGGATTTTCAACCTGCGTGTCAACCACTTAGCTAGGACGGCTTTGTAATTAGGCATTTTTTTTGTTCGTAACTAGATTCGTGGTTTGTTTATTGCTAGATTCATCGTTTGTTCTTTACTAGATTCTTAATTTACTCTTTACTTGGTTCATGACTTGTTCTTTACTAGATTCGTGGTTCGTCCTTTACTAGATTCTCATTTGGTAGTTAATTCAAAACGCGTTTTCTAACTTTTGGTTACAATGGGCTGTGGCTTGTTTTTGAATAGGTTGTAGCTACAGCTGCAACGATGATTGGTGGTTTATTCCTTACTATATTCCTGGTTCTGTCTTTTTTAGATTCGTTGTTTGCTCTCTCCTACGTTCGTCTCTTTCTAGCAACCATGATTACCTTGTTACGAGATAAATCTGTTACATCATTATGCAAATGAGTGTTTATTTTCATAGTTCAGTTACTATGGTCTAGAAATCGTTCTTTATTATAAATTTTCATTAAGCTTTTTTTTTCAAAACGAATTTTCATCTTTTGGTTACTATCTAATTTGGTTCACCTTTTGATAATGAAATGTAATTTAGAGTTTGGTCTTTACGAACTCTGGCGAAATCGCATAGCATTTTGTGAATGTGAATAATAATAATAATAATTTTATTATAAGCCAAAAAACAGGCCATACAGAACAGTATTCTTAATTACACTCCACAAGAAAAATAACATAAATATCAAGTTTCACTCATTGATGTCAACGCTTCATTTACATATTTACATAACTGCCTGATTGACCTTTTTACAGTCGTTTTCATGATACCCGGGAACACCAAGTTACCAACCACAAAAAAAATTTAACATAAAAGATAAAGTTTCTGGCACAAGGGGAGAATATGGGCCACATCCTCAATACCTAGGTTACATCTGGGGCAAGAGTAATCCGCATTTGCATCTGGGGCCACCCTATTTCTTTCAAATACTCTTTTTCTATTTTTTAGTGGCCGGCAATTCGCTCGGATCCGAAACCAAGTCCTCAATGTCTCCCCTGGTAATCCTAGTTTAAATAATATTCGAATCCAAATATATCTTTTACATGGGAATAAAACTTCAATGTTTCAGATGTTTTAATTGCGTGGGTCCACATTTGGACTTCCTGATATTTTATTCTTTCAATAAGCAGACCAAAACACGACTCACCCTGATCTGAGGGTCCTAGCCCCTCATTCCAAATATATGATAATCCTAATCCATCTAAAACATTTTTTATTTGATACGGCCACGATCTTTTACGTTTCGACCGTAGCATCTTCAAATAAGCTGCTTTTGCTAACCTATCTTCTGACAGACTTAGAACCTTTAGCCAGTACCGGATCATCTGTGCTAATCTACTCATTCTCAGCAAAAATATACCTAGGTCACCTTTTATTGCCTGATCGTGGGTCTTTACGTGAAGACCAATTAATCTCTTAAAGTGTTGCACCTGAATTGATTCCAATTGTGGTGCCGGGTCTTGCCCCCAGAGTTCAGCTCCGTAATGGATAGTAGGTAAATCTTTAGAATTAAAAACATATTTATGCATTTTTAGATCATTTATACTTGAAAGCCTTGAATTACGTAAAATGGCAGCTGAAACTGCTTTCCCTCTCTTAATCATCTCTTTTACATGCTCTTTCCATCCTCCTTTTGCTGAAAGTGTTACTCCCAAATATTTAAAATTTTTGCTCTCTTTTACTTTTTCGCCTTTATAATAAAATTCTACTTTTTGATCATCATTATTCACACGAATTCCTCTAAAAACCACAATCTCGGTCTTTTTCATATTCAACACTAGTTTCTTTCTATCTAAATATTCTTCTAATATACTCAATAAGATTTGGAGCTCCTCTGGTGACTTGCCTATCACCACCGCATCATCAGCAATAAGCAACAGAGATAACGTCAGGTTCCCTAGTGACACTGTAGGGGCCCATACCTTTTTAAAATGGTCAAAACTATAATTTATATACAACGTGAACAACCTAGGCGAAATACTACTACCCTGTTTTACTCCTTTTCTAATTTCAAACGGTGACGATAATCCCTTCCCTAAAACTTTAACTATACCAAATGTGTTTCTATACATATCAGCTAGTATCCTAACGAAAAGTCTTGGTAAGCCTACCTTTAACAGTTCTAAGCACAGGAAAATCCTATCAATACTGTCAAAGGCCTTTTTTAGATCTAAAAATGCAACGTACAACCCATTCTTCCCTTTTGCATATTTCTCTACAAGCACCTGTAGGACTAAGACCCTATCAATAGCATTATATCCATCCTGAAATCCTGCCTACTCCTCCTTCAAAATCCTATATTTTTCTAACCAATGAGCTAATCTAGCATCTAGTATTCTTTCTAATATTTTGTTAAGACTAGGTACTAAAGATATCGGTCGATAATTACTGTGATCCACTGGGTCTCCCTTTTGGAATAGCGGCAAAATCAAGGATGTTTTCCACGGCGACGGCCATTCTCCGGAAACCAGAACTGAGTTGAAGATAGCCAAGAATATGGGCATAAATAAAATTTGGAATTGTTTCAAGATCTTTGTTGAGACTCCATCGCTACCAGGTGCTGATCCACCTTCCATGGCGCTTATGCATTCTTCGATTTCTTCTTCCGATGCGGTTTTTATCAGATCATAATCGTTTTCTTTCAGTGGGAAACTGGTCTCATTCTCTGTATTCGATAATTCGTCGCTGAACCAGCAGTCAAACAAATGGTCTTCCTGTACCGTGTCCTTGTAGTATGTAGGCCATGTTTTCGGGTCAGGTACTTTTGGCTGAGCTATGGAGGCCCCTTTTTTTTATCTTTCTCCAGAAAGACCGCGTATCACTAATATGAATTCATAGAATTTCTTCCAATCCAATGGTTGCGGATCCACGAGTTTATTGAGTCTGAATATCTCTCTATCTCTGAAATAAATATACTTCCACAAGTAGTTGTCATTCAATACGTTAAACATATATTTTGAGGTACGACCCAAAATTCTAACCGACTTGACGTGCAAAAATTTGGCAATATATTGAATCACCTCTGGAGGAAGATTTTTTTTGGGCATTTTTGGCTTTTTTGGTTTCAAAAGGCGGGCGAAACGGCGTAGCTCTTTGTGAATATGAATTTTCTCTAACACATATAATTTCTTCCACTTCAATGATTGCGGATCCACGAATCTATTGAGTCTCAATGTGATCCGATTTTTCTCAAGAGTCAAATCGGGGTGAAATTCACTTGAATCAAAGATAACTGATAAGTTATCATATTCGAATTCTTGCAGCTCCTCTTCACATTGTTTTAATGTTCTTGCCTCTCTGTCTCTGAAAAAAATATACTTCCATAAATAGTCGTCATTCAATACATTATACATATATTTTGAGGTACAACCCAAAATGCTAACAGACTTGGCATCCAAAAATTTGGCAATATATTGAATCACCTCTGGAGGAAGATTTTTTTTGGGCATTTTTGGCTTTTTTGGTTTCAAAAGGCGGGCGAAACGGCGTAGCTCTTTGTGAATATGAATTTTCTCTAACACATATAATTTCTTCCACTTCAATGATTGCGGATCCACGAATCTATTGAGTCTCAATGTGATCCGATTTTTCTCAAGAGTCAAATCGGGGTAAATTCACTTGAATCAAAGATAACTGATAAGTTATCATATTCGAATTCTTGCAGCTCCTCTTCACATTGTTTTAATGTTCTTGCCTCTCTTATCTCTGAAAAAAATATACTTCCATAAATAGTCGTCATTCAATACATTATACATATATTTTGAGGTACAACCCAAAATGCTAACAGACTTGGCATCCAAAAATTTGGCAATATATTGAATCACCTCTGGAGGAAGATTTTTTTTGGGCATTTTTGGCTTTTTTGGTTTCAAAAGGCGGGCGAAACGGCGTAGCTATTTGTGAATATGAATTTTCTCTAACACATATAATTTCTTCCACTTCAATGATTGCGGATCCACGAATCTATTGAGTCTCAATGTGATCCGATTTTTCTCAAGAGTCAAATCGGGGTGAAATTCACTTGAATCAAAGATAACTGATAAGTTATCATATTCGAATTCTTGCAGCTCCTCTTCACATTGTTTTAATGTTCTTGCCTCTCTGTCTCTGAAAAAAATATACTTCCATAAATAGTCGTCATTCAATACATTATACATATATTTTGAGGTACAACCCAAAATGCTAACAGACTTGGCATCCAAAAATTTGGCAATATATTGAATCCCCTCTGGAGAAAGATTGTTTATCAAGTCACAAGTTGTTTTTCTTCTTTTTGGATTCACAACATTGTTATCTGGGTCACTTATTTCTTCAAAAGGCCGTTTTTGTGACGATTCAAGTTTATAAATGTTTGCCCCTGGTTCATCACGTCATCGAGTGGACTTGCATTCAGCCTTGACTATTATCTTAGGGAAGCCATCCAGCATGATCTTAACGTCATTTTCCGACATGTTCGCTTTAACGCTGTTCATAATTAAATGATGCTGACACTTTTGCAGTTCTTTATTTTATTGACAGTATGACGTCGTTGAATACTGACATCATTATAACTAGTGTCGTAATGTAGTTTTTAGTCTTACGTCATATATGGTTTTAAGCTTTAATTATGACGTCATTCTTCATCTTGTATACGAAAATGCAGTTTTCTGACAAAAAATTGATTTTATTTTAAACATGGTGTTGTGTTTATTGCAAAACCGCGTGGATACAGCAATTAAACTCAAAATCAAATTATATTCATCTTTTATTTCAATTTGAGGGTGCTAATTAGGGCGTTAAGTCCCGAGGCATCTTGCTCAGTTCAGCCTAGATAGACATGCTGTAATACATCTGAATGAGGACCATTTAGGAAATTGTCACTGAGCCTCACACTCATTCAAATTCACATGACATGGCTGAGCATGCTTAGCTTTCTTTAAATACTTGTATGAAGAATAGGTGCAGAGTAATGTGAATTTGTGTATCATTTTGAAATTGGGGGGTGGGGATAGGGGCCTACCTATGTTAATAAAATGATCTTGCATAAAATTAAAATGAAGATAGATGACTATAATATAAAATTGAAGTAAAAGATCAATAATTTGATTTTCAGTTTAATATTCAAATATTCAGTTTAATTTATTAGGAGACTGTAATTATTCAATAAGGAGACTAGGGAGAAAATTTTTGGAAATAATTTTGTGGGTCATTATCATGTCACCACTTATCCTCTTGAAGTGACGTAAACAGTTCTTTGTATCGTATTTGTTTGGGGCCTTCGGACGTTTGGACGGCAGACGACGGCAGAACCTTGCGTTCTAATAGAGCAGTATATACAGTTTAATCATGCTTTTGTTTCTAAGCGACTTTTCTGGTAATCATCAGTTTTTTCTCAATGTCTATGTACATACAGTCAGTAACACTATCAAACGGACAGCAGACTTTTCAATAATGTTTCAATAATGGGATTTTCTTCTATAGTAAGATGACATCTTAGTACTTTAAAGCATACAGCATACCATATTGCTATTATTTAACTACATAGAACAATTTTGGACTAAAATCAAGCCTTTGGCTCAAAAACGAATTATATTACAAATGTTTTCTTTTGTACTTAATATTGAAAATAAATATTAAAATTACAGTAAAATTTTGAACTGATGAACTTTCAGTAATTAATATAATTATACATCAAATATTCAGTTCCATTTATTAGTCCTTTCCAAGATTGGTCAAGACAAATATAGTTTCACTACAAACAAAACTTGGATACAGCCCCCTTCTTTAACTGTAAAAACCTAAAGCCTTCTTTGTCATTGGCGCTTCACTGAAAACGAATTACTCGTATACTACAAATTTATTCTTGTCTAGTTCTTACAGCATTGAAAATGAAAATAAAAATTACAGTGAAAAAAATTTTGAACTGAAAGATCTTTCAACAATTAGTATCATTATATATCTTATATTCAATTTGATTTTGTTTATACTTTCCAAGACTGTTCAAGACTCATGTAGTTTTCAGTAAGGCACCAATGACGCAGTAGGTTTTAGGCTTCTGCAGTGAGGCGATACCCAAACTCTTGTTTGTAGTTATTTTTATTCGATTCAATTTTGATTTGCATATTCAATTTAAGCTTCACTTGTTTTAAGATTTATTTATTCATTTACATTAATATATATTGTATGTTTGTTCGCATTGATTGTTTATTTAATTACCGTTCGTTTCAAGTTTCATTTATACTTTAATAGCAAAATATTTTTTTTTTCGTTGTAAGCTTGATTTTCATATTCAATCCAAGCATTACTCGATTTAAGATCTATTTATTCATTTATATTATTACTTGTTGTATGTTTTTTGCTATGATTTTTCATTTAATTTCTGTTCGTTTTGGGTTTCTTTTATTCTCTAATAGTAATTTATGGTCGTTTTGAGTTTTAATTTTAACAGTTATTTTTATCTCCTGAGGTTAATTTTAAAATTTCCATTAATTTTCTTTTAAAAACATATTTTTCGGAAAGTTTTCTTTAATTAATTACAAAAAAAGAAAGAACATCAGCAAATAATCTGGGACCACATTTAACTACCCTTCTCTCATCACATACCCAATTAGTTTTTTCTTGGAAAATTCAAGACAGAAAATTCTACATATTTTTTTAACATCCCAAACTACTTTCAAGAAACGATAGTTATAAAAAAAGCACTGAGGCCAGGGCGTTCAGGGGAAGACAACTTTTCATATCTTTTGAAAAGGTTCGTAAGATCAAAAACTAATTTTCCTTTTCCAGTATCATAGGATTTCTATTTTTCATGTCTAGCCTAAAACTTGAAGATAAAGGAATAAAAAGTAGAAAAAATGGAAATAAATTTAAGCAACGAAATATCCATTGCAAAAAACAAAAGCTATTGCATGATATATTATCAAATCTTGCAGACAAAATTGTAGATAAAAAACCAATATATGCCTAACTCATTATGCACAAATCATTTTTTTTGCCCAATCTCTTCGCAAAGAGTGTTTCAAGTTCCTATGGACAGAAGACAAAATTATTGAAGGATTTTTTTTCACAGGGATGATATTATTCAACCAATAGTCATAGAATATTGAAAATTTGTGAATTATTTACAAATAACTGTTCAATAAAGAAAATCCTATTGTTTGACGGTGGAACACAAATAAAGTCTGGATATTTCGGCCACTGTGTATGTGACTGGAATATCCAGATTTGTATTTGTGTTTTACTATCAAATACAAGGATTTTTACTATTGAACTGTTATTTATGCGTCATGGAAAGGCGGTACTGTCTTCAAAAATTTCTTTATCAAGTAAATATAGTTGATCAGCTAAAAAGAAAATATATATCTAAGGATGATCCACTAATAATCTTCAAAATAAAACAGAAAAAATATAAATTTAATTAAGAAGAAACAACAAAACGAACAAGCATTGAAAAGGAATAAGAAATAATATTTGCTCGATACTTTTTCTGTTGTTGCTCGTACCAAAGTTTAGATCAGTGATTCCCAGCCAGTTCTGGGCCATGCCTCACCTAGGCATTTCTAAAGTCCTTATAACCCCTCGCAATTTTTAGAGTATGTCGTTCAAAATTTTACTTCTATTCACTTGAAGGAAGCTTTAAAGGCCACAGTGGTACCAATTAGGAAGGACGGGAGAGCAGGGGGCGTGCCCCTAAATTAGGAAAAAGAACTTGTTACTTCTATTAAATAGATATTTTGTGTTTTAGCTATGTGCTATATTGAAATAACGAGACTCAACGATCAGTTACTTGTATTTTTCACCCCCATGCTTTTGTTTTTCAGAGCCATTAAGTACCACTGCTGCTTTTCTTACTGTTACCTTTTTCAATTATTTTTCATAAATTTTCTTTAAAATGGTCTTATCATAAAGGATCCTAAATAAACTGACAGCTGTAACTTTGTTTTGAAATGTGTAAAACAATTCCTCTAGGCTGTCTTACCCACTGTCATGATCTTTGACTAGGCTTCAGTCAAAATATAATCGTGACCTCGTCAGTTATCTTTTGTTGTTGTTCTTAATCCGTTATCAAACAACGAGTAAAAAGCAACATGAGATTTTTTGCAATTAAACTTCGGGAAAAAAAATGGATTTACCCAACATGAAAAGGTGATCTGCGTTCCAAAACCCGTTGCAGGTTCCAGTAGCAGTCGAAAATCTCTTGGGTATCTACCACGTGTCCCGACCAACCAGCTCAACGTATTTTCTTGAGATATCCGGCTTCAACTTATAACAGAAGAATAATCAGCGCACATTACTTCACGGCTGGAGAAACTTCTAAAAGAAGGGCATCGAGCAAAGATTTTGTAAGTGGAAAGACATTTCTGGTTTATTAAAGCAACATGAATAAAAAGACATAGGGATTGTATGTCAGCATGGGTAGA
This sequence comes from Artemia sp. Qi Xiang Cuo, assembly GCF_049724085.1. Classification (NCBI taxonomy): domain Eukaryota; kingdom Metazoa; phylum Arthropoda; class Branchiopoda; order Anostraca; family Artemiidae; genus Artemia; species Artemia sp. Qi Xiang Cuo. The sequence goes on from NC_142794.1 coordinate 39,647,336, forward strand.
ATTTAAAACAATTAGTATTGCTGCTTCGAGATGTGTAGCGAATCGTTTGAGTCGACCCAGATCTCAAGGGTTTATGTGAAGTACATTTTTTGCACTATTTGCTTTCTTAGCCACCAGGGTGTTCCTTCGAGGTGTCATGGCGAATCAGAAACAGCTACAAACCAGGGTAACTTCGTTCAACTGATGGAAAAATATCTAAAAGAAATGAAAAGCTTAAGGCCAAGTTATAGGACCAATTTGGTCGCTATTGCAGTCATCAGTACCAAAATAACGCAGTTACATAATTAGTAAAATGTCTTGGGGCAAGACATCATTTCAGCAGTAAAATCGGTAAGTTACAATGTTATTCTTGTTTACGAGACAAAATATTTTTCTAGAAAACAACAATAGGTGATCCTACCCAGGTACATATCAAATGGAAATATTATAGCAATTAATCGGCTACTGTAATGTACAAATATTAGACGCCGAAAGCTTATTTTGTGAAACTATATTTTTTTTTTTAATTTTGGTGTTGTGCGGTTTGGAGGTTGAGATGACTGTCCAAAAACACTGGATTTACACATGTCACTATTTCCAATGTGGAGGATAAATTGGATTGCATCATTTCTACATACACTAGCTAGAGTCTCTGATACTTATGACGGTGAGGCAGCGCATGAAGCAAAACGACAACTGGAAAAAATCCACTCGGCTTTTTTTTTAATTTTTGAAAATAATGGAAGAAGTGTTTGTCATTATAAGCTGTTTGTCAGAACAACATCAAACAGAAAGTTGGCTGATTTATAAGGCACTTGCACAAATATTTGGGACACACGAGACGCTCCAAGAGCCGAGAAATAATAACAAATGAGAACTTTAGCAAAAACATAACCAAATTCTTGACTTTACACGATATCCAGGAATCGAAATCTCCAAAATCCGAAACCAGTGCTCGGAACAAGAGAAGTCAAGCTATTTACACTCGTCTCAAAGACTCTTTCAAATTAAGAAACCGGTAAATGCAACATCAGTCAGCTAGTTCAAACAAAACTCTGGTAAACGTCTGTACTTCTTGATGAAAGACTGTTGGCAAGCCAGATTGACTGACACTTTATCAGCCTTCCACCCTTCAAGTTCTGATTTTCGTGAATTTCAAAGATGAAAGGGTAATATGTCAATCTCAAGTGATTCACGATGTTTACGACTGTGTCCTAGAATCTCAGCTTTCTCTTGCAAACTTAAATCTTTCAAAATATCACACTTTTAAAATGGATCAAATCCAAGCTATCGAAATTTTATCCGACCTCCCAATTGCCTATTCTGCAGCGCTAAAACTGATGAAGCTAGTTGTTACTTTACCTGTTACCCCTGCTAGTAATGAAAGATTCTTCACGGCATTAGGTCGTGAGAAGGATTATCTGCGATCGACAATGGAAAATAACAAACTTAGCAATTTCATGACTATGGTCGCTGAAAAAAGGAGAAACTGGATTTGGATAGATTAGTCGACCATTTATCCAAACAGCGAAGTCGCCGCTACCAAATATTTTAAGCATGTTTGTTCAATTTGCCTCTTTTGTTCCTCTGTTCATTAAAAATGAGAAAAAGTCCTTGTCCCTTCCACATTTTCGTGAATAGGCACCACCAAAATACCACCAACTTCGTATTTTTCCTTTTTTTTGGGGGGGGGGCTTTTTTCTAGACATATATTTATACTAATGAAAAATATTGACTGAATAAAATACCTTTTATACAATGCATGACGTCACTGCAATATCATCATTTAAATGATTTTTGGTCTTTAAATGTATTTGAATATGACGTCATTCATACGAAAAGATTTTTTTTCAAAATTGAGTCTCTACAGTGTAGTAAGCTGAAGGATCCATCTCCTGCCCATGACCCTCTGAAATATTACCATGCCCACCGGTAGGGCATGCGTCCCACCTTGGGAGCCACGGCTATCGAGCTGAAGGATGTACGTCCTGCCCTTAACCCACAAAAATTTTCCGAAGCCTCACCGGTAGAACATGAACCATATATTGGGAATAACGGGTTTAGATGGTTGCAAATGGACATGAAGAAAAAGAACAAGGATATTACCTGTCTGTAGTCAAAGAGCCTTTTGATTGTTTCATCAGGATTTTAGGATTCTGCAAAGACCGATTTGTGTCTCTGCAGCTGATCCATCAATCCATAAGATTCCAATACATCTAACATCGCTTTCAGGTACCTTAAAGAAGAGTATCCAGCTGAAGGGAGGTTATAACGCATTTCATTATAGCATAGGAGGTATTGTTTTGAAAATTTAGTTCCCAAACCTACCGTTAAGGGGGTTCATGGCAGTAGTATGGCTATACTAGCCGGTTTTCAGGGATCTTATTCCCTGCACTGTGTTTTAACCGATGAAAGATTGAAAATAAACTACCTTCTTCAGAAAACAGAAAGCTTGAACAGAACGTTGAAAAAAATAAAATAAATATGATACACTTCTTTTGAAAAAAAAACAAAATTAAACACCTGATTCTTTAAAAAAAAATTAAACACTTGACTTAAAAAAATTAAACACTATATTCTTTAAAATAAACGCAAACAAAATTATAAAATGTCTTAAAAAAAACGCCATTTTAGCGCCAGAGTTGTGCGTTACGGGGGCAGAACATGGATCGGTACGAGCCGTCGTTTGTGTCTTAGATATTAGGATGTTTGTGGGGGTTACTTTTTTACAAGTGATTGACAGGGTAGGGAAAATAACAGGAAAGTATTATGGGTAAATTATTTCTTGGTTCTTCGAATATGGTGTAATTCTCTGCTTAAATAGTACCTCAATAGCTTTCAAGATGATTGAGCTCGATGATAGTGAGTTTATTCCTTTAAAGAGAAGTTCTTGCTGTGTTATTTTTGAGTGTGCGTTTCTCCTAACAACAGCAGAGTGCGATGAAGTTCCCTGCTATGACTGGAAAGTGAAAATTAGAGTAGGAATGACCGTATTGATATGAAACAAACACCGTGCTGCCATCTACAATTTGGTCTAACGCTGACGGTACATAATTAATTAAAGGATTATCGATCTAGTCTAATGATGTCAAGGTCAATTGATTTGTTGTTGTTGTTGTTGTTTGGCCAAGTGTAATAACACAAGGGGTGATTTACATAATTGCTAGGGGAGTGTATTGATCTAGGGGAAGAGAATTTACGAGAACTTGATTTGCATAGTCGAGGGGAATTATTGATTTACGAAAGGAGAATTAAGAAACAAATATGGCTTCTTTGATCTTAGGTCTGAGGGATAAACGATCTTTAGGTCAGAGAGAAAAATTAATATTCTATTTTTAAATATTTCTTTATTGATCCTTAGTGTCAGGAAGTAGAAATGACATCACTTGTTATCTTGGAATTATGCGGGAGTCTAAAGAGATAAAATAATATTCTATTTTTTAAATACAGCTTCTTTGATCTTTAAGTCAGAGGGATAAATTGATATTCTATCGAAACCTTAATAGTGTAGCTAGGAACATCTATGTGATGAAGAGATTGACGCAGGAAAGGGCTTCCTAGGTATTTCAAATGTGACAGCGCAGGGATGCCAAACAAAAGGAACAAAGAGAAAATACGTTTAGGGATTATTTGGGCGAAACCGTTTTGAAACATTTTAGAAGATGACTTGGGCGAAACAGTTTGAGGCATTTTAGAAGATGATTTTAGAAGATTATTTAGAAGATGATTTGAGGGTGAAACTCTGTGGTCGTTATAATACACAAGTTCAGTTTTAACAATGTTGTGAGGTCCCCCAACCACAACAACCCCCCTACCCCAACTCCAAAGCCCCTCCCCCCAACCCCAATGCCAATCCCCCCCAAACCCGGGGCCCCAAAAGGACCCCAAGTGCCCCCGGGCCCCCAAAGGCACTATGAGCCCCAAAATGCCCTCCGGGCCCCATACTTTTGATTCTATTTGTTTGCATGTCTTGGTTGATGTTTGCAAGTTCAAGAATTTGTCTTTGTTTGTTTGAATGTCTAAAGTGTCTGTCTTTCTCTGTTTGGATGTTTGATTCTATTTGTTTGCATGTCTGGGTTGGTGTTTGCAAGTCCAAGAATTTGTCTTTGTTGATTTGAATGTCTATAGTGTCTGTCTTTCTCTGTTTGTGTGTATGATTCTATTTGTTTGCATGTCCGGGTTGGCGTTTGAAAGTCCAAGAATTTGTCTTTGTTGGTTTGAATGTCTAAAGTGTCTATCTAAATCTGTTTGTGTGTCTGATTCTATTTGTTTTCATGTCAGGGTTGGTGTTTGCAAGTCCAAGAATTTGTTTTTGTTGGTTTGAACGTCTAAAGTTTCTGTCTTTCTCTGTTTGTTTGTCTGATTCTATTTGTTTTCATGTCAGGGTTGGTGTTTGCAAGTCAAAATATTTATCTTTGTTGATTTGAATGTTTAAAATGTCTGTCTTTTTCTGCCTGTATATCTGAATCTATTTGTTTGCATGTTTGATTCAAACAAGTCCAAATATTTGTCTTTGATGGTTCGAATGTCTAAAGTGTCTGTCCTTCTCTGTTTGTGTGTCTGATTCTATTTGTTTGCATATCTGGGTTGGTGTTTGCAAGTCCAATAATTTGTCTTGGTTTATTTGAATGTCTAAAGTGTCTGTCTTTCTATGTTTGTGTGTCTGATTCTATTTGTTGGCATGTCTGGGTCGGTGCTTGCAAGTCCAAGAATTTGTCTTTGATGGTTTGAATGTCTAAAGTGTTTGTCTTTCTCTGTTTGTGTGTCTGATTCTATTTGTTTGCATGTCTGAGTTGGTGTTTGCAAGTCCAAGAATTTGTCTTTGTTGGTTTGAATATCTTAAGTGTCTGTCTTTCTCTGTTTGTGTGTTTGATTCTATTTGTTTGCATGTCTAGGTTGATGTTTGCAAGTCCAAGAAATTGTCTTTGTTGGTTTGAAGACCTAAAGTGACTGTCTTTCTCTGTCTGTGTGTCTGATTCTATTTGATGGCATGTCTGGAATAATGTTGGCAAGCCCAAGAACTTGTGTTTGTTGCTTCTAATGTTTAAAGGGTCTATCGTCCTCTGTTTGGTTGTTTGATTCTATTTGTTTGCTTGTCTGGGTTGGTGTTAGCAAGTCCAAGAATGTTTCTTTGTTTGTTTGAATGCCTAAAGTTACTGTCTTTCTATGTTTGTGTCTCTGTTTGTGCAACTGATTCTATTTGTTTGCATGTCTGGGTTGATGTTTGCAAGTCCAAGAATTTGTCTTTGTTGGTTTGAAGACCTAAAGTGACTGTCTTTCTCTGTCTGTGTGTCTGATTCTATTTGATGGCATGTCTGTGATAATGTTGGCAAGCCCAAGAACTTGTGTTTGTTGCTTCGAATGTTTAAAGGGTCTATCTTTCTCTGTTTGGGTGTTTGATTCTATTTGTTTGCATGTCTGGGTTGGTGTTAGCAAGTACAAGAATTTGTCTTTGTTGGTTTGAAGACCTAAAGTGACTGTCTTTCTCTGTTTGTGTGTCTGATACTATTTGATGGCATGTCTGGGATGATGTTGGCAAGCCCAAGAACTTGTCTTTGTTGGTTTGAATGTCTAAAGTGTCTATCTTTCTCTGTTTGGGTGTTAGATTCTATTTGTTTGCATGTCTGGGTTCGTGTTTGCAAGTCTAACTATTTGTCTTTGTTGGTTTGAATGCCTAAAGTTACTGTGTTTCTCTGTTTGTGTGTCTGATTCTATTTGTTTGCAAATCTTGGTTGGTGTTTGCAAGTCCAAGAATTTGTCTTTGTTGGTTTGAATGACTAAAGTGACTGTCTTTCTCTGTTTCTGTGTCTGATTCTATTTGTTTTCATGTCTGGACTGGTTTTTGCAAGTCCAAATATTTGTCTTTGTTGATTTGAATGTTTAAAGTGTCTGTCTTTTTCTGCTTGCATGTCTGAATCTATTTGTTTGCATGTCTGGGTTGGTGTTTGCAAGTCCAAGAATTTGTCTATGTTGGTTGGAATGTCTATAGTGTCTGTCGTTCTCTGTTTGTGTGTCTGATTCCATTTTTTTGCATGTCTGGGTTGGTGTTTGCAAGTCCAACTATTTGTCTTTGTAGGTTTGAATGTCTAAAGTGTCTGTATTTCTCTGTTTGTGTGTCTGATTCTTTTTGTTTGCATGTCTGGGTTGATGTTTGCAAGTCCAAGTATTTGTCTTTGTTGATTTGAATTTCTAAAGTGTCTGTCTTTCTCTGTTTGTGTGTCTGATTCTATTTGTTTGCATGTCTGGGTTGCTGTTTGCAAGTCCAAGAATTTGTCTTTCTTGGTTTGAATACCTAAAGTGACTGTCTTTCTCTGTCTGTGTGTCTGATTCTATTTGATGGCATGTCTGTGATAATGTTGGCAAGCCCAATAACTTGTGTTTGTTGGTTTGAATGTCTAAAGTGTCTATCTTTCTCTGTGTGTGTGTTTTATTCTATTTGTTTGAATGTCTGGGTTCGTGTTTGCAAGTCCAAGTATTTGTCTTTGTTGGTTTGAATACATAAAGTGACTGTCTTTCTCTGTTTGTGTGTCTGATACTATTTGATGGCATGTCTGGGATGATGTTGGCAAGCCCAAGAACTTGTCTTTGTTGGTTTGAATGTCTAAAGTGTCTATCTTTCTCTGTTTGGGTGTTAGATTCTATTTGTTTGCATGTCTGGGTTGGTGTTTGCAAGTCTAAGTATTTGTCTTTGTTGGTTTGAATGCCTAATGTTACTGTCTTTCTCTGTTTGTGTGTCTGATTCTATTTGTTTGCAAATCTGGGTTGGTGTTTGCAAGTCCAAGAATTTGTCTTTGTTGGTTTGAATACCTAAAGTGACTGTCTTTCTCTGTTTCTGTGTCTGATTCTATTTGTTTTCATGTCTGGGCTGGTTTTTGCAAGTCCAAATATTTGTCTTTGTTGATTTGAATGTTTAAAGTGTCTGTCTTTTTCTGCTTGCATGTCTGAATCTATTTGTTTGCATGTCTGGGTTGGTGTTTGCAAGTCCAAGAATTTGTCTATGTTGGTTGGAATGTCTATAGTGTCTGTCTTTCTCTGTTTGTGTGTCTGATTCCATTTTTTTGCATGTCTGGGTTGGTGTTTGCAAGTCCAACTATTTGTCTTTGTCGGTTTGAATGTCTAAAGTGTCTGTATTTCTCTGTTTGTGTGTCTGATTCTATTTGCTTGCATGTCTGGGTTGGTGTTTGCAAGTCCAAGTATTTGTCTTTGTTAATTTGAATGTCTAAAGTGTCTGTCTTTCTCTGTTTGTGTGTCTGATTCTATTTGTTTGCATGTCTGGGTTGATGTTTGCAAGTCCAAGAATTTGTCTTTGTTGGTTTGAAGACCTAAAGTGACTGTCTTTCTCTGTTTGTGTGTCTGATTCTATTTGATGGCATGTCTGAGATGATGTTGGCAAGCCCAAGATCTTGTCTTTGTTGGTTTGAATTTCTAAAGTGTCTATCTTTCTCTGTTTGGGTGTTTGATTCTATTTGTTTGCATGTCTGGGTTGGTGTTTGCAAGTCCAAGAATTTGTCTTTGTTGGTTTGAAGACCTAAAGTGACTGTCTTTCTCTGTTTGTGTGTCTGATACTATTTGATGGCATGTCTGGTATGATGTTGGCAAGCCCAAGATCTTGTGTTTGTTTGTTTGAATTTCTCAAGTGTCTATATTTCTCTGTTTGGGTGTTTGATTCTATTTGTTTGCATGTCTGGGTTAGTGTTTGCAAGTCCAAGAATTTGTCTTTGTTGGTTTGAATGCCTAAAGTTACTGTCTTTCTCTGTTTGTGTGTCTGATTCTATTTGTTTGCAATTCTTGGTTGGTGTTTGCAAGTCCAAGAATTTGTCTTTGTTGGTTTGAATACCTAAAGTGACTGTCTTTCTCTGTTTGTGTTTCTGATTCTGTTTGTCTTCATGTCTGGGCTGGTGTTTGCAAGTCCAAATATTTGTCTTTGTTGATTTGAATGTCTAAAGTGTCTGTCTTCTTCTGTTTGCATGTCTAAATCTATTTGTTTGCATGTCTGGGTTGGTGTTTGCAAGTCCAAGAATTTGTCTATGTTGGTTGGAATGTCTATAGTGTCTGTCTTTCTCTGTTTGTGTGTCTGATTCAATTTGTTTGCATGTCTGGGTTGGTGTTTGCAAGTCCAACTATTTGTCTTTGTCGGTTTGAATGTCTAAAGTGTCTGTCTTTCTCTGTTTGTGTGTCTGATTCTATTTGTTTGCATGTCTGGGTTGGTGTTTGCAAGTCCAAGTATTTGTCTTTGTTAATTTGAATGTCTAAAGTGTCTGTTTTTCTCTGTTTGTGTGTCTGATTCTATTTGTTTGCATGTCTGGATTTGTGTTCGCAAGTCCAAGTAATTGTCTTTGTTGGTTCGAATGTCTAAAGTGTCTATCTTTCTCTGTTTGTTTGTCTGAGTCTATTTGTTTTCATGTCAGGGTTGGTGTTTGCAAGTCCAAATATTTATCTTTGTTGATTTGAATGTTTAAAATGTCTGTCTTTTTCTGCCTGTATATCTAAATCTATTTGTTTGCATGTTTGATTCAAACAAGTCCAAATATTTGTCTTTGATGGTTCGAATGTCTAAAGTGTCTGTCCTTCTCTGTTTGTGTGTCTGATTCTATTTGTTTGCATATCTGGGTTGGTGTTTGCAAGTCCAAGAATTTGTCTTTGTTTATTTGAATGTCTAAAGTGTCTGTCTTTCTATGTTTGTGTGTCTGATTCTATTTGTTGGCATGTCTGGGTCGGTGCTTGCAAGTCCAAGAATTTGTCTTTGATGGTTTGAATGTCTAAAGTGTTTGTCTTTCTCTGTTTGTGTGTCTGCTTCTATTTGTTTGCATGTTTGGTTTGGTGTTTGCAAGTCCAAGAATTTGTCTTTGTTGGTTTGAATGTCTAAAGTGTATGTCTTTGTCTGTTTCTATGTCTGAATCTATTAGTTTACATGTCTGGCTTGGTGTTTGGTTAGGTTAGGATAGCAAAGTTAGGTTAGGTTAGCTAAGTTAGGTTCGGTTACCTAGTAAACATTTATCCATGTTTAAGTTAGGTTAGGTTAGACATTCAAACCATCAAAGACAAATTCTTGGACTTGCAAGCACCAGCCCAGACATGCCAAGAAATAGAATCAGACACACAAACAGAGAAAGACAGTCACTTTAGTCATTCAAACCATCAAAGACAAATTCTTGGACTTGCAAACACCAGCCCAGACATGCAAACAAATAGAATCAGACACACAAACAGAGAAGGACAGACACTTCGGGCATTCAAACCATCAAAGAAAAATATTTGGACTTGCAAACACCAACCCAGACATGCAAACAAATATATTCAGACATACAAGCAGAAAAAGACAGACACTTTAAACATTCAAATCAACAAAGATAAATATTTGGACTTGCAAACACCAACCCTGACATGAAAACAAATAGAATCAGACACACAAACAGAGAAAGATAGACACTTTAGACATTCGAACAGACAAAGACAAATACTTGGACTTGCAAACATCAACCCAGACACGCAAACAAATAGAATCAGACACACAAACAGAGAAAGATAGACACTTTAGACATTCAAATCAACAAAGACAAATACTTGGACTTGCAAACATCAACCCAGACATGCAAACAAATAGAATCAGACACACAAACAGAGAACGACAGACACTTTAGACATTCAAATCAACGAAGACAAATACTTGGACTTGCAAACACCAACCCAGAAATGCAAGCAAATAGAATCAGACACACAAACAGAGAAAGACAGACACTTTAGACATTCAAACCAACAAAGACAAATAGTTGGACTTGCAAAAACACCAATCCTGACATGCAAACAAATAGAATCAGACACACAAACAGAGAAAGACAGACACTATAGACATTCCAACCAACATAGACAAATTCTTGGACTTGCAAACACCAACCCAGACATGCAAACAAATAGATTCAGACATACAAGCAGAAAAAGACAGACACTTTAAACATTCAAATCAACAAAGACAAATATTTGGACTTGCAAACACCATACACCAAACAGCATGACAGCGCAGGGATGCCAAACAAAAGGAACACACAGAAATTACGTTTAGGGATTATTTGGGCGAAACCGTTTTGAGAAATTTTAGAAGATGATTTGGGCGAAACAGTTTGAGGTATTTTAGAAGATGATTTTAGAAGATGATTTAGAAGATGATTTGAGGGTGAAACTCTGTGGTTGTTATAATACACAAGTTCAGTTTGAACAATGTTGTGAGGTCCCCCAACCACAACAACCCCCTACCCAAACCCCAAAGCCCCTCCCCCAACTCCAATGCCCCCAGAGCCCCCCAAGTCCCCCCGGGCCTCCAAACTCAACCCGAGCCCCAAAATGCTCCCCGGGCCCCATACATTTGATTCTGTTTGTTTGCATGTCTTGGTTTGATGTTTGCAAGTTAATGAATTTGTCTTTGTTGGTTTGAATGTCCTAAGTGTCTGTCATTCTCGGTTTGTGTGTCTGATTCTACTTTTTGGCATGTCTCGGTTGGTGTTTGCAAGTCCAAGAATTTGTCTTTGTTGGTTTGAATGTCTAAAGTGTCTGTCTTTCTCTGTTTGGATGTTTGATTCTATTCGTTTGCATGTCTGGGTTGGTGTTTGCATGTCCAAGAATTTGTCTTTGTTGATTTGAATGTCTACAGTGTCTTTCTTTCTCTGTCTAGGTGTTTGATTCTATTGTTTATGTGTCTGGGTTGATGTTTGCAAGTCAAAGAATTTGTCTTTGTTGGTTTGAATGTCTATAGTGTCTGTCTTTCTCTGTTTGTGTGCCTGATTCTATTTGTTTGCATGTCTGGGTTGATGTTTGCTAATCCAAGAATTCGTCTTTGTTGGTTTGAATGTCTAAAGTGTCTGCCTTTCTCTGTTTGTGTGTCTGATTCTATTTGTTTGCATGTCAGGGTTGGTGTTTCCATGTCCAAGAATTTGTCATTGTTGGTTTGAATATCTAAAGTTTCTTTCTTTCTCTGTTTGTGTGTCTAATTCTATTTGTTTGCATGTCCGGGCTGGTGTTTGCAAGTCGAAGAATTTGTCTTTGTTGGTTTGAATGTCTAAAGTGTCTATCTTTCTCTGTTTGTGTGTCTGATTCTATTTGTTTGCATGTCAGGGTTGGTGTTTGCAAGTCCAAGAATTTTTCATTGTTGGTTTGATTGTCTAAAGTTTCTGTCATTCTCTGTTTGTGTGTCTGATTCTATTTGTTTGCATGTCCAGGTTGGTGTTTGCAAGTCCAAGAATTTGTCTTTGTTGCTTTGAATGTCTAAAGTGTCTATCTTTTTCTGTTTGTGTGTCTGATTCTATTTGTTTGCACGTCAGGGCTGGTGTTTGCAAGTCCATGAATTTGTCTTTGTTGGTTTGAATGTCTAAAATGTCTGTCTTTCTCGGTTTATGTGTCTGATTATATTTGTTTGCATGTCTGGATTGGTGTTTGCAAGTCCAAGTATTTGTCTTTGTTGGTTTAAATGTCTAAAGTGTCTGTCTTTCATTGTTTATGTGTCTAATTCTAGTTGTTAGCATGTCTGGGTTGGTGTTTGCAACCCCAAGAATTTGTCTTTTTTGGTTTGAATGTCTAAAGTGTCTGTTTTTTTCTGTTTGTGTGTCTGATTCTATTTTTTTGCATGTCTGGGTTGGTGTTTGCTAATCCAAGATTTTGTCTTTGTTGGTTTGAAAGTCTAAAGTGTCTGTTTTTCTCTGTTTGTGTGTCTGATTCTATTTGTCTGCATGTCTGGGTTGGTGTTTGCAAGTCCAACTATTTGTCATTGTTGGTTGGAATTTCTAAAGTGTCTGTCTTTCTCAGTTTATGTGTTTGATTCTATTTGTTTACATGTCTGGGTTGATGTTTGCGTGTCCAAGAATTTGTCTTTTTGGTTTGAATGTCTAAAGTGTCTATCTTTCTCTGTTTGTGTGTTTGATTCTATTTGTTTGCACGTCTGGGCTGGTGTTTGCAAGTCCAAGTATTTGGCTTTGTTGGTTTGAATGTCTGAAGTGTCTGTCTTTCTCCGTTTATGTGTCTGATTCTATTTGTTTCCATGTCAGGGTTGATGTTTTAAGTCCAAGTATTTGTCTTTTTTGGTTTGAATGTCTAAAGTGTCTGTCTTTCTCAGTTTGTGTGTCTGATTCTATTTGTTTGCATGTCTGAGTTGGTGTTTACAACTCCAAGTATACAGACACTTTAGACATTCAAATCAACAAAGACAAATTCTTGGACTTGCAAACATTAACCCAGACATGCAAACAAATAGAATAAGACACACAAACAGAAAAAGACAGACACTATAGACATTCAAACCAACAAAGACAAATTCTTTGACCTGCAAACATCATTCCAGACATGTAAACAATAAAATCAAACATCTAAACAGAGAAAGACAGACACTATGGACATACAAATCAACAAAGACAAATTCTTGGACTTGCAAACACCAACCCAGACATGCAAATAAATAGAATCAAACATCCAAACAGAGAAAGACAGACACTTTAGACATTCAAACCAACAAAGGCAAAATCTTGGACTTCCAAACACCTACCTAGACATGCCAACAAATAGAATCAGACACACACACCGAGAATGACAGACACTCAAACCAACAAAGACCCTTGCCCTGAAGACTGTGGGGGAGTGTCCTGCTCAAAGGTATAATTTCCCAAACTTTAAACTGCGTGGAAAAAAATGGCTATCTTAAAGGATGGAGGGATGGGGGGAGCATTGGGGTTGGGGAGGGGGCTTTGGGTTTGGGGTAGGGGGGTTGTTGTGGTTGGGGGACCTCACAACATTGTTCAAACTGAACTTGTGTATTATAACGACCACAGAGTTTCACCCTCAAATCATCTTCTAAATCATCTTCTAAAATCATATTCTAAAATGCCTCAAACTGTTTCGCCCAAATAATCTTCTAAAATGTCTGAAAACGGTTTCACCCAATTAATCCCTAAACGTAATTTCTGTGTGTTCCTTTTGTTTGGCATCCCTGCGCTGTCACATTTCAAATTCCTAGGAAACCCTTTCCCGCGTTAATCTCTTCATCCCATAGATGTTCCTACCTACACTATTAAGGTTTCGATAGAATATCAATTTATCCCTCTGACTTAAAGATCAAAGAAGCCGTATTTAAAAAATAGAATATTAATTTATCTCTTTAGACTCTCGCATAATTCCAAGATAACAAGTGATGTCATTTCTAATTCCTGACACTAAAGATCAATGAAGCCATATTTAAAAATATTATATTAATTTTTCTCTCTGACCTAAAGATCGTTTATCCCTCAGACCTAAGATCAAAGAAGCCATATTTGTTTCTTAATTCCCCTTTCGTAAATCAATAATTCCCCTCGATTATGCAAATCAAGTTCTCGGAAATTCTCTTCCCCTAGATCAATACATTCCTCTAGCAATTATGTAAATCACCCCTCGTGTCATTACACTTGGCCAAACAACAACAACAACAACAAATCAATCGACCTTGACATCATTAGACTAGATCGATAATCTTTGAATTAATTATGTACCGTCAGCGTTAGACCAAACTGTAGATGGAAGCACGGTGTTCATTTTTTATCAATAGGGTCATTCCTACTAATTAGTATGTATGAATATAATAGAAGCTAGCAGGGTTTTACATTTCACCGCATACACCGACTGGGATTCATCCATATAGTTAAAACTGTTCGATTCACCCATATGATTAAACTGGCAAAAACGGAATAATATTCTGAATGAAGTGAAGGAAATGTACAGCTTTTTTAGAGTTGAAGCGTTGTTTACACGCTAGTAGCCTATACCTATGGATAGTAATATACCTTTGAATAAAATTTTAATTGAAAAGTGTGATCCTAATATTCCACTTTTAAATTTAAAACAGTTAGGGTGTCGAAAAATATCCAAATCTGAATCATTATCCCAAAAATGAAGTTAAATATTTGATTCAGTAGACACTAACGCAGAGGCCTCATCGTCAAATGAATATATTAAACCCTAAAAAAGTGTCAAAATTCACACTATATCACAGAATCACAGTATTTGAATCTGTAAAAGTGAGCTTTAAGCATTGCTTACGTAAATATTGTGTATATTTTGCAAAAATTTTTCCTTTTTGAAGGCACTTAATCAATCAACTTGTTTAAACTTACCCACTCTTCTTGTTTAGAATTAATTAAAAAAAACTTTTTCCCCAAAATAAGTTTTTCAAAGAAAAGTAAAGAACTCCATTAAACAAAAAACGAGCAAAAATAAAATCAAATAATCTACCAAGCGTGAAACTACCACAAATCAGCATCGATAAATAAATGAAACCCAAAACGAACAGAAATTACAATAAATAACTGAGTTAAACTCAAAACTAGCAGAAATTAACATAAATTAGGCTCAAAAGCCCTATGCCTTCCCAAGGCCAGAACATAATTTGCACTTTACTGAAAAAATATAAATGTACTTACTTTTATAACTTCAAGAAATCAAACGATATTAATATTTTGATAACTAAATATCAGTATATGTAAATTAAACTGACTATGCACATTTATTTGAATTTTTTGGATGTATTTGGGGGAAAGGTGGGCGTAAGAGGGGGGTTAGTTGCCCTCAAATTACTTTTGGGACTATTAAAAATGGCACTAGCTCTTTGAATTTCCAATCAAATGAGCCCTTTTTCAAGTTTCAACGACAAAGATTTCAATAAAAACTGATATGCCCCCAGCGCACAACTTATAACCCTTGATTGGATGTGTTTAGGGAAAAAGGGGGCTAGAGAGGGGGGTTAGTTGCCCGACAAATCACTTTTGACTATTAAAAAGGGCACTAGCCCTTTGAATTTCTAATCGAATGAGCACTTTTTCAGCTTTCTACGATAAAATTTCAATAAAATCTTATATGCCCCCACGGCATAACTTATAACCCTTGCCCTGAAGACAGTAGGGGAGTGTCCTGCTCAAAGGTACAATTTCCCAAACTTTAAACTGCGTGGAACAAAATGGCTATCTTAAAATTTTGATTGGATATGTTTGGGGAAATGGTGGGCGTGGAAGTGGTGTTGGTTGCCTTCCAATCACTTTCGACTATTAAAAAGGGCCCTAGCCATTTCAATTTCCAATCGAATGAGCCTTTTTTGAAGTTTCTACGACAACATTTTCTGTAAAAACCTTATATACCCCCAGGGCATAACTTACAACCATTGCCCAGAGGGCTGTGGGGAACTGTCCTCCTCAAAAATCTAATTTCTATCTGGAAATCAACTAAGCTGAACAAAATGGCTATCTAAAAATTTTGATTGGATGTATTTGGGGAAAAGGTGGGCGTGAGAGGGGGATTAGTTGCCCTCAAATCACTTTCGACTATAAAAAGTGCACTAGATCTTTGAATTTCCAATCAAACGAGCCCTTTTTCAAGTTTCTAAGACAGAGATTTCAATAAAATCTTATATGCCCCCTGGGCATAACTTATAACCCTTGCTCTGAAAAGTGTGGGGGGAGTGTCCTGCTCAAAGATATAATTTCCTGAAACTTTAACTGCGTGGAACAAAATGGATACCTCAAAATTTTGATTGGATGGGTTTGGGGAAATGGTGGGTGTGGAAGGGGTGTTAGTTGCCTTCCAATCACTTTCGACTATTAACGAGAGTACTAGCCATTTCAATTTCAAATCGAATGAGCCCTTTTTGAAGTTTCTACGACAACACGTTCTATAAAAACCTTATATGGCCCCAGGGCATAACTTACACCCCTTGCCCTGAGGTCTGTGGGGGGGGGGGTGGATGTCATCGTCAAAGACCTAA
This sequence comes from Artemia sp. Qi Xiang Cuo, assembly GCF_049724085.1. NCBI lineage: Eukaryota > Metazoa > Arthropoda > Branchiopoda > Anostraca > Artemiidae > Artemia > Artemia sp. Qi Xiang Cuo. The sequence goes on from NC_142794.1 coordinate 39,663,081, forward strand.
TTTCCAGTACTTAAAACTACTTTGAATAAAATGGCTATCTCAAAATTTTGATCGGATGTGTTTGGGGAAAAGGTGGGCGTGAGAGGGGGGTCAGATGCCCGCCAATTACTTTTGACTATTAAAAAGGGCACTAGCCCTTTGGATTTCGAATCGAATGAGCCTTTTTTGAAGTTTCTACAACAAAGCCTTCTTTAAAAACCTTATATGCCCCAAGAGCATAACTTACACCCCTCAGCCTGAAGGCTGTAGGGCAGTGTCCTCCTCAGAAACATAATTTCTATCTGGAAATCAACTACGCTCAACAAAATGGCTATCTCAAAATTTTCATTGGATGTGTTTCGGAAAAGGGTGGGCATGGAAGGGATGTTATTGCCAATCAGTTTCGACTGTTAAAAAGAGCACAAGCCCCTCCAATTTCCAATTGAATGAGCCCTTTCTGAAGTTTCTACATTAACTTCTTCGATACGAAGTCCCCTGCTCTAAAGGAAAAAAAATAATATATAATACACTGTGCCAACATTTCTATCTGTAAATCAACTACGCTGAACAAAATAGCTATCTCAAAATTTTGATTGGATGTGTTTGGGGGAATGATGGGCGTGAGGGGGGGTTAGTTGCCCTCCAATCACTTTTGACTATTAAAAAGGGCACAAACCACTCCAATTTCCAATCGAATGAGCCCTTTCCGAAGTTTTTTCGACAATTCCTTCGATACGAAGTGCTCTAGTATGGAACCCCCCCCCCCAAAAAAAAATACATTGTGCCAACATCGTTCTTTATTTAGGCAGCGGTATTGTGCTGCCTATGATAGATATAGTGGAAAATTCTGCTGTATGCAATTGTTAGATTAAAATAAAAGAGGGAAGATGTTTACAAAAGAGAAAGTGTAGGAGCCTCTCATTGATCATCCAAGCGAGAAAAATTATTGTTGGAGTATTATAGGTTAGGTATTTGACATAAACTAAATCTTATACAACCCCTATAGCTCTCAATGGAAACGTTGATGGACCATATGTCTTGTTATTAGTGTCTCGTGAATGTCGATAGTAAAGAATTCATGATGTTATTGCAATATCCTGCTATGCTTGTGCTTCTGTACCCTACTTGTGCTTATGTTATTCTTACGTTTCTACCATGCTTGTGTCTTACTAATGTGTTGCTTTATTTTGTAGTTAGCCAGGGTCATTAAATCGTGTTAATAAAGATAATGCAGGTACAGAAAGGGATATAGATACAGAGAGGGAGAAAATCTGGTGATCCTGATATACAATTTCGTAAAGGTGTAGGTTCTAGTTGATCTCGTATAACGTAATGTTTCCATATAACTTTTCATAAACTGGTGCATAATACAGGTCTGCTAATGAGTGCCAGTAGAGAGGAGCCTTTAACTCGTGACGGGAATCCATATATGGGCATAGAGTCCCGAGGGAGAACACCTGTGCTGTCAGTCCGACGGGGGGGGGGGCACCATATATGGGCATGGAATCCCCAGGGAAAACATATTTCCGATAAATTGATTGTGTAAAGGAGAATTGTTTTTGGGGCGAAGTTTATTAATGTCTTTGGAGTTCGTCTCTTCGTCTCTTTATTAGTGTCTTTGGAGTTTATTCTCCAGTCTTCAACTAAGAATCTTACTTGAAGACTGGAGAATAAATATTTTCCCTATTGTGCCAACTCAAATCAAAAGTCATTTTATTTCTTTCCATAGCCACTAACTACTACTAATACTTACAATTTACATGCCAAAACAGCTCCTTCTGCATAAAATATATTTCAAGGTGCAGTTTTGCTGGCAAAACAACATTAGTCGGCAAATGTTTACCATTCATCCATATAACCTGGACTTGTCGTCTGAGCTTCAAGCTAGAGTTGCATCGCATATTCCAGTAAAGTCAAATCCGACCAATTATTTTGTTCAGCTTAATAGTTAACATACGGTCAGTCAAAGGAGTACATTAAACTGTTCTTTGGCAGTTCCTTTCAAAAGTTTTTTACAAATCTTCCTCTGTCTTTCATGGTGATCCATTTCGGTGCCATACTTGACCGCTGCTAATCTAATTAATTAGTTTCCATGGGCTTTTTAGACGTCCATAATGCTGTTTTAAAGAAGAAATTTAGAACTAACGATGTTGAAATCTCCCAGGCTTAAAATGCGAGATTATTTTACTCTGGGGCTTTATAAAATTGGTTTAATTAAACTAACCAGTCATCAACTGCCCTAAAAGTCGTCTGGCTTGTTTGCCAGCAGTAAAGTACTGGTTAAATTCTGGGGCACTAGTAGAGAGGACCCTTTAACTCGTGACGGGACTCCATATATGGGCATAGAGTCCCTAGGGAGAACACCTGTGCTGTCAGTCCGACGGGGGGGGGGGCACCATATATGGGCATGGAAGTCCCAGGGAGAACACATTTCCGAGAAATTGATTGTGTAAAGGAGAATTGTTTCCGGGGTGAAGTTTATTAATGTCTTTGGAGTTCGTTCAGGAGAGTTGTTTCCGGGCGAAGTTTATTAATGTCTTTGGTGCTCGTCCAGGAGCATTGTTTCCGGGTGAAGTTTATTATTGTCTGACGGATGATATCAAGGTTGATTGATTTGTCACGAAAGGGGAATTACTTTGTTGTTTCTAAGGGGAATTATTGATTCACGAAAGGGGAATTAATTTTTTGTTTCTAACAGGATTTTTCTCACTTTGATGTATTTCCAAGAAGATTTGTCTCCGGACGAAGTTTATTAATGTCTTTGGAGTTCGTTCAGGAGAATTGTTTCCGGGTGAAGTTTATTAATGTCTTTGGTGTTCGTCCAGAAGAATTGTTTCTGGGCGAAGTTTTTTAATGTCTGACGGATGATGTCAAGGTTGATTGATTTGTCACGAAAGCAAAATTATTTTGTTGTTTCTAAGGGGAATTATTGATTCACGAAAGGGGAATTAATTTGTTGTTTCTAAGGGGAATTATTGATTCAAGAAAGGGGAACTCGCAGAAATTACGTTTAGGGATTATTTGGACGAAACCGTTTCAGACATTTTAGGGAATTATTTCGGCAAAGCAGTTAGAGACATTTTAAAAGATGATTTTAGAAGATGTTTTACAAGAGGATTTGAGGATGAAACTCTATGGTCATTATAATACACAAGTTCTATTTGAACAGTGTCGTGAGGTCCCTTATCCCAACTCCAAAGGGCTCCGATCCCCCAACCCGAAACCCGAAGGAAGCCCCCGGTCCCCAAAGATCCCCCGGGCTCCCAAAGGACCACCCGGCCCCCAGGGGCCCCCGGACCCCCAAAAGCCCCCCAGGCCCCCAAAGAGTCTCCTCCCCATTTTTTGATACTTTTTAAGGCTTTATTATATCTTTTCAGAACAAGTTCTTTTCTTATTGTACATCCTAAACCCATTTTACAAGTTGAAGTACCCATTCTTTTCACACACAACTTTACTTTACAATTTTTTGGATACCTCACCACCAAGAAATACTTTTCAAAAGGCATTTCAGAACAAGTTCTTTTCTTAGTGACCGTCCGAAACACATTTTACAAGTTGAAGTACCCATCCTTTTCACCCACAACTTTACTATACAGCTTTTTTGAATGCTCCAACACCAAGCAATACTTTTCGAAGGGCATTTCAGAACAATTTCTTTTCATAATGTCCTTCCTAAACCCATTTTACAAGTTGAAGTACCCATCCTTCTCACCCACAACTTTAATATACAGCCTTTTTGAATGCTCCAACACCAAGCAATACTTTTCAAAAGGCATTTCAGAACAATTTCTTTTCATAATGTCCTTCCTAAACCCATTTTACAAGTTGAAGTACCCATCCTTCTCACCCACAACTTTACTTTACAGTTTTTTGGATACCTCAACACCAAGCAATACTTTTCAAAAGGCATTTCAGAACAAGTTCGTTTCTTAGTGACCGTCCTAAACACATTTTACAATTTGAAGTACCCATCCTTTTCATCCACAACTTTATTTTACAGCTTTTTTGAATGCTCCAACACCAAGCAATACTTTTCAACAGGCATTTCAGAACAATTTCTTTTCTTAATGTCCTTCCTAAACCCATTTTACAAGTTGAAGTACCCATCCTTTTCACCCACAACTTTACTATATTGCCTTTTTGAATGTTCCAACACCAAGCAATACTTTTCAAAATGCATTTCAGAACAAGTTCTTTTCTTAGTGACCGTCCTAAACACATTTTACAAGTTGAAGTACCCATCCATTTCACCCACAACTTTACTTTACAGCTTTTGAATGCCCCAACACCAAGCAATACTTTTCAAAAGACATTTCAGAACAAAGTCTTTTCTTAATGTCCCTCCTAAACCCATTTTACAAGTTGAAGTACCCATCCTTTTCACCCACAACTTTACTATACTTCTTCTTGAATGCTCCAACACCTAGCAATACTTTTCAAAAGGCATTTCAGAACCAGTTCCTTTCTTAATGTCCCACCTAAAACTATTTTACAAGTTGAAGTACCCTTCCTTTTCACCACAACTTTACTTTACAGCTTTTTGGATACCTCAACACCAAGCAATACATTTCAAAATGCATTTCAGAGCAAGTTCCTTACTTAATGTCAATTCTAAACCTATTTTACAAGATGATGCATCCATAAGCCTAGACCAACACAAGACTGGACAGAATTCTGTATATCTCAATCCCAAGAAATACTTTTCAAAATGTATTTAAGAGCATCGGCTTTTCATACCTCCTCTCCGTTAACAATTGCACCACTTGAAGTCGTCATCCTTTCCCCCAAACAATTACGGTACTGCTCGTTCGATACCTCAACACCAAGAAATACCTTTCAAAAGGCATTTCAGAGCACGTTCTTTTCTTAATGTCCCTTCTAAACCCATTTTCCAACTTGAAGCATCCATCCTTTTCACCCAAAACTTTACTTTACAGCTTTTTGGATACCTCAACACCAAGCAATACTTTTCAAAAGGCATTTCAGAGCAAGTTCTTTTCTTAATGTCCCTCCTAAACCCATTTTACAAGTTGAAGCAGCCATCCTTTTCACCCACAACTTTACTTTACAGCTTTTTGGATACCTCAACACCAAGCAATACATTTCAAAATGCATTTCAGAAAAAGTTCCTTTCTTAATGTCCCTCCTAAACCCATTTTACAAGTTGAAGTACCCATCCTTTTCACCCACAACTTTACTTTACAGCTTTTTGGATATCTCAACACCAATCAATACTTTTCAAAAGGCATTTCACAACAAGTTCTTTTCTTAATATCCCTCCTAAACCCATTTTACAATTTGAAGTACCCGTCCTTTTCACCCACAACTTTACTTTACAGTTTTTTGGATACCTCAACACCAAGCAATACTTTTCAAAAGGCATTTCAGAACAAGTTCTTTTCTTAATCTCCATCCTAAAACCATTTTACAAGTTGAAGCACCCATCCTTTTCACCCATAACTTTACTTTACAGCTTTTTGGATACCTCAACACCAAGCGATACCTTTCAAAAGGCATTTCAGAGCAAGTTCGTTTCTTAATGTCCCTTCTAAACCCATTTTCCAACTTCAAGTACCCGTCCTTTTCACCCACAACTTTACTTTACAACTTTTTGGATACCTCAACAACAAGCAATACTTTTCAAAATGCATTTCAGAGCAAGTTCCTTTCTTAACGTCCCTCCTCAGCCCATTTTACAAGTTGAAGCATCCATACATTTCACCCAGAACTTTACTTTACAGCTTTTTGGATACCTCAACAACAAGCAATACTTCTCAAAAGGCATTTCACAGCAACTTCTTTTCTTAATGTCCCTTCTAAACCCAGTTTCCAATTTGAAGTACCCATCATTTTCACCCACAACTTTACTTTACAGCTTTTTGGATAACTCAACACCAAGAAATACTTTTCAAAAGGCATTTCAGAGCAAGTTCCTTTCTTAATGTCCCTCCTAAACCCATTTTACAAGTTGAAGCATCCATCCTTTTCACCCACAACTTTACTTAACAGCTTTTTCGGATACCTCAACACCAAGCAATACCTTTCAAAAGGCATTTCAGAGCAATTTCCTTTCTTAATGTCCCTTCTAAACCCATTTTACAAGATGAAGCACCCATCCTTTTCACCCACAACTTTACTATACTGCCTTTTTGAATGCTCCAACCCCAAGCATTACTTTTCAAAAGGTATATCAGGACAAGTTGTTTTCTTAATGTCCTTCCTAAACCCATTTTACAAGTTGAAGTACCCATCCTTTTCACCCAGAACTTTACTATACTGCCTTTTTGAATGCTCCAACACCAAGCAATACTTTTCAAAAGGCATTTCACAACAAGTTATTTTTTTAATGTCCTTCCTAAACCCATTTTACAAGTTGAAGTTCCCATCCTTTTGACACACAACTTTGCTTTACAGCTTTTTTAAATGCCCCAACACCAAGCAATTATTTTCAAAATGCATTTCAGAACAAGTTCTTTTCATAATATCCCTCCTAAACCCATTTTACTAGTTGAAGCATCCATCCATTTCACCCACAACTTTATTTTACAGCTTTTTGGATACCTCAACACCAAGCAATACCTATCAAAAGGCATTTCAGAGCAACTTCCTTTCTTAATGTCCCTTCTGAACCCATTTTCCAACTTGAAGTACCCATCCTTTTCACCCAAAACTTTACTTTACAACTTTTTGGATACCTCAACACCAAGCAATATTTTTCAAAATGCATTTCAGAGCAAGTTCCTTTCTTAATGTCCCTCCTAAACCCATTTTACAAGTTGAAGCATCCATCCTTTTCACCCACATTTTTACTTTACAGCTTTTTGGATACCTCAACACCAAGAAATACCATTCAAAAGGCATTTCAGAGCAACTTCCTTTCTTAATGTCCCTTCTAAACCCATTTTCCAACTTGAAGGACCCATCCTTTTCACTCACAACTTTACTTTATAGCTTTTTGGATACCTCAACACCAAGCAATACTTTTCAAAATGCATTTCAGAGCAACTTCCTTTCTTAATGTCCCTCCTAAACCAATTTTACAAGTTGTAGAATCCATCTTTTTCACCCACAACTTTACTTTACAGCTTTTCGGATACCACAACATCAAACAATACCTTTCAAAAGGCTTTTCAGAGCAACTTCTTTTCTTAATGTCCCTCCTAAAACCATTTTACAAGTTGAAGAAGCCATCATTTTCACCCACAACCTTAATTTACCGGTTTTTGGATACATCAACACCAAGCAATACTTTTCAAAATGCATTTCAGAGCAAGTTCCTTTCTTAATGTCCCTCCTAAACCCATTTTACAAGTTGAAGCATCCATCCTTTTCACCTACATTTTTACTTTACAGCTTTTTGGATACCTCAACACCAAGAAATACCATTCAAAAGGCATTTCAGAGCAACTTCCTTTCTTAATGTCCCTTCTAAACCCATTTTCCAACTTGAAGTACCCATACTTTTCACCCACAACTTTACTTTACAGCTTTTTGGATACCTCAACACCAAGAAATACTTTTCAAAAGGCATTTCAGAGCAAGTTCCTTTCTTAATGTCCCTTCTAAACCAATTTTACAAGTTGAAGCATCCATCCTTTTCACCCACAACTTTACTTTACAGCTTTTTGGATACCTCAACACCGAGAAATACCTTTCAAAAGGCATTACAGAGCAACTTCTTTTCTTAATATCCCTTCTAAACCCATTTTACAAGTTGAAGCACCCATCCTTTTCACCCAGAACTTTACTTTACAGCTTTTGGATACCTCAACACCAAGCAATACCTTTCAAAAGGCATTTCAGAGCAACTTCCTTTCTTAATGTCCCTTCTAAACCCATTTTCCAACTTGAAGTACCCATCCTTTTCACTCACAACTTTACTTTACAGCTTTTTGGATACCTCAACACCAAGCAATACTTTTCAAAATGCATTTCAGAGCAACTTCCTTTCTTAATGTCCCTCCTAAACCAATTTTACAAGTTGTAGCATCCGTCCTTTTCACCCACAACTTTACTTTACAGCTTTTTGGATACCTCAAAATCAAGCAATACCTTTCAAAAGGCATTTCAGAGCAACTTCTTTTCTTAATGTCCCTCCTAAACCCATTTTACAACTTGAAGTACTCGTCCTTTTCACCCACAACTTTACTTTACAGCTTTTTGGATACCTCAACACCAAGCAATACTTTTCAAAAGGCATTTCAGAGCAACATCTTTTCTTAATGTCCCTCCGAAACTCATTTTACAAGTTGAAGTACCCATGCTTTTCACCCACAGCTTTGCTTTACAGCTTTTTGAATGCCCCAACACCAAGCAATACTTTTCAAAATGCATTTCAGAACAAGTTCTTTTCTTAATGTCCATCCTAAACCCATTTGATGTTAGGTTAGGTTAGGTTAGCCTACGTAAGCCCGCGTACGTAGGCTAACCCTAACCTAACATAAAATGGGTTTAGGATGGACATTAAGAAAAGAACTTGTTCTGAAATGCCTTTTGAATAGTTTTGCTTGGTATTGAGGTATCCAAAAAGCTGTAAAGTAAAGTTGTGGGTGAAAAGGATGGATGCTTCAAGTTGTAAAATGGGTTTAGGAGGGACATTATGAAAAGAACTTGCTCTGAAATGCCTTTTGAAAAGTATTGCTTGGTGTTGAGGTATCCAAAAAGTTGTAAATGAAAGTTTTGGGTGAAAAGGATGGATGCTTCAAGTTGTAAAATAGGTTTAGGAGGGATATTAAGAAAAGAAGTTGCTCTGAAATGCCTTTTGAAAGGTATTGCTTGGTGTTGAGGTATCCAAAAAGCTGTAAAGTAAAGTTGTGGGTGAAAAGGATGGATACTTCAAGTTGGAAAATGGGTTTAGAAGGGACATTAAGAAAAAAAGTTGCTCTGATATGTCTTTTGAAAGGTATTTCTTGGTGTTGAGGTATCCAAAAAGTTGAAGTAAAGTTGTGGGTGAAAAGGATGGATGCTTCAACTTGTAAAATGGGTTTAGGAGGGACATTAAGAAAGGAACTTGCTCTGAAATGCCTTTTAAAAAGTATTGCTTGGTGTTGAGGTATCCAAAATGCTGTAAAGTAAAGTTGTGAGTGAAAAGGATGGGTACTTCAAGTTGGAAAATGGGTTTAGAAGGGACATTAAGAAAGGAAGTTGCTCTGAAATGCCTTTTGAAAGGTATTGCTTGGTGTTGAGGTATCCAAAAGCTGTAAAGTAAAGTTGTGGGTGAAAAGGATGGGTGCTTCAACTTGTAAAATGGGTTTAGAAGGGACATTAAGAAAAGAAGTTGCTCTAAAATGCCTTTTGAAAGGTATTTCTTGGTGTTGAGGTATCCAAAAAGCTGTAAAGTAAAGTTGTGGGTGAAAAGGATGGATGCTTCAACTTGTAAAATTTTAGGAGGGACATTAAGAAAGGAAGTTGTTCTGAAATGCCTTTTGAAAGGTATTGCTTGGTGTTGAGGTATCCAAAAAGCTGTAAAGTAAAGTTGTGGGTGAAATGGATGGATGCTTCAACTTGTAAAATGGGCTTAGGAGGGATATTATGAAAAGAACTTGTTCTGAAATGCATTTTGAAAAGTATTGCTTGGTGTTGGGGCATTCAAAAAGCTGTAAAGTAAAGTTGTGTGTCAAAAGGATGGGAACTTCAACTTGTAAAATGGGTTTAGGAAGGACATTAAGAAAATAACTTGTTGTGAAATGCCTTTTGAAAAGTATTGTTTGGTGTTGGGGCATTCAAAAAGGCAATATAGTAAAGTTGAGGGTGAAAAGGATGGGTACTTCAACTTGTAAAATGGGTTTAGAAGGGACATTAAGAAAAGAAATTGTTCTGAAATGCCTTTTAAAAGGTATTGCTTGGTGGTGAGGTATCCAAAAAGCTGTAAAGTAAAGTTGTAGGTGAAAAGGATGGATGCTTCAACTTGTAAAATTGGTTTAGGAGGGACATTAAGAAAGGAGCTTGCTCTGAAATGCCTTTTGAAAAGTATTTCTTGGTGTTGAGGCATCCAAAAAGCTGTAAAGTAAAGTTGTGGGTGAAAAGGGTGGGTACTTCAAATTGGAAAATGGGTTTAGAAGGGACATTAATAAAAGAACTTGCTCTGAAATGCCTTTTGAAAAGAATTGCTTGGTGTTGAGGTATCCAAAAAGCTTTAAAGCAAAGTTGTGGGTGAAAAGGATAGATGCTTCAACTTGTAAAATGGCTTTAGGAGGGACATTAAGAAATGAACTTGCTCTGAAATGCCTTTTGAAAAGTATTACTTGGTGTTGACGTATCCAAAAAGTTGTAAAGTAAAGTTGTGGGTGAAAAGGACGGGTACTTCAAGTTGGAAAATGGGTTTAGAAGGGACATTAAGAAAGGAAGTTATTCTGAAATGCCTTTTGAAAAGTATTGCTTGGTGTTGAGGTATCCAAAAAGTTGTAAAGTAAAGTTGTGGGTGAAAAGGAAGGATGCTTCAACTTGTAAAATGGGTTTAGGATGGACATTAAGAAAAGAACTTGCTCTGAAATGCATTTTGAAAAGTATTGCTTGGTGTTGAGGTATCCAAAAAACTGTAAAGTAAAGTTGTGGGTGAAAAGGATGGGTACTTCAACTTGTAAAATGGGTTTAGAACGGTCAATAAGAAATGAACTTGTTCTGAAATGCCTTTTGAAAAGTATTGCTTGGTGTTGGGGCATTCAAAAAGCTGTAAAGTAAAGTTGTGGGTGAGAAGGATGGGTACTTCAACTTGTAAAATGGGTTTAGGATAGAGATTAAGAAAATAACTTGTTCTGAAAAGATATAATAAAGCCTTAAAAAAGTATTAAGAAATGGGGAGGGGACTCTTTGGGGGCCCGGGGGGATTTTGGGGGCCCGGGGGCCCTTGGGGGCCGGGTGGTCCTTTGGGAGCCTGGGGGACCTTTGCGGACTGGGGGCCTCCTTCCGCGTTGGGGTAGGGGGATCGGAGCCCTTTGGGGTTGGGGTAGGGGACCTCACGACACTGTTCAAATACAACTTGTGCATTATAACGACCACAGAGTTTCATCCTCATATCCTCTTCTAAAACATCTTCTAAATCATCTTTTAAAATGTCTCTGTTTCGCCGAAATAATTCCCTAAGATGTCTAAAACGGTTTCGTCCAAATAATCCCTAAGCGTAATTTCTGCGATTTCCCCTTTCGTGAATCAATAATTTCCCTTAGAAACAACAAATTAATTCCCCTTTCGCGAATCAATAATTCCCCTTAGAAACAACAAATTAATTCCCCTTTCGTGACAAATCTATCAACCTTGACATCATCCGTCAGATATTAAAAACTTCGCCCAGAAACAATTCTCCTGGACGAACACCAAAGACATTAATAAACTTCACCCGGAAACATTTCTCCTGGACGAACTCCAAAGACATTAATAAACTTCGTCCGGAGACAATTCTCCTTGGATATATATCAAAGTGAGAAAAATCCCTTAGAAAAAACAAATTAATTCCCCTTTCGTGAATCAATAATTCCCCTTAGAAACAACAAATTAATTCCCCTTTCATGACAAATCAATCAACCTTGACATCATCCGTCAGACAATAGTAAACTTCACCCGGAAACAATTCTCCTGGACGAGCACCAAAGACATTAATAAACTTTCCTCGGAAAAAATTCTCCTGGACGAACTCCAAAGACATTAATAAACTTCGCCCCGGAAACAATTCTCCTGTACACACTCAATTTCTCGGAAATGTGTTCTCCCTTGGAATTCCATGCCCATATACGGTGCCCCCCCCCCGTCGGACTGACAGCACAGGTGTTCTCCCTAGGGACTCTATGCCCATATATGGAGTCCCGTCACGAGTTAAAGGGTCCTCTCTACTAGTGCCCCAGAATTTAACCAGTACTTTACTGCTGGCAAACAAGCCAGACGACTTTTAGGGCAGTTGATGACTGGTTAGTTTAATTAAACCAATTTTATAAAGCCCCAGAGTAAAATAATCTCGCATTTTAAGCCTGGGAGATTTCAACATCGTTAGTTCTAAATTTCTTCTTTAAAACAGCATTATGGACGTCTAAAAAGCCCATGGAAACTAATTAATTAGATTAGCAGCGGTCAAGTATGGCACCGAAATGGATCACCATGTAAGACAGAGGAAGATTTGTAAAACACTTTTGAAAGGAACTGCCAAAGAACAGTTTTATATACTCCTTTGACTGACCGTATGTTAACTATTAAGCTGAACAAAATAATTGGTGGGATTTGACTTTACTGGAATATGCGATGCAACTTGAGCTTGAAGCTCAGACGACATGTCCAGGTCATACGGATGAATGGTAAACAATTGCCGACTAATGTTGTTTTGCCAGCAAAACTGCACCTTGAAATATATTTTATGCAGAAGGAGCATTTGCAGCTGATTTGGCATATAAATTGTAAGTATTAGTAGTAGTTAGTGGCTATGGAAAGAAATAAAATGACTTTTGATTTTAGTTGGCACAATAGGGAAAATATTTATTCTCCAGTCTTCAAGTAAGATTGTAAAGCCTGTCACCATTTATTACTCATCCTGGTTTGTGGCTGCTTTATTAGTTACAGGCTGGAGTTATAAAATATTTGTTTAAAATGTCAAGACACTTCACTGCGTCTTAAAGTTTAAGTCATCTAGCCAATTGTTACCAACTTAACCCTTCTATTCATAACAGCCGTCAGGAGAATTTCTTAGAGCTTTTCTGGAAAATTCAATGCACGAGAGGCATCTCCCTACGATTCTTTAATCAGTTTAGGACCTGCATATTGACCCTCAAATTCAGATGATCAAAAGGAAAAAAATCAAGACGAGGCAGATAAATATTGAAGTGTAGGAGGTAAATATTACAATTTGTAATTTTGGGTATTAACTTTTTCCGGTACTTGTGCATTATATCCAACAGAGCACCATAGGCTATACAAGGAAACACTACAGGAAACAAGTCAAGCGGGTATTTTGTGTACGTGACGATTCATAAATCTAATGATTCAGTCTCTCAGCATTGGATTTGAGAAAAACTCTATATATAGTAGAAGTTCTGAAACCTTTTAGAATATCTGTCATAGTTTGCTTGTCATGATGAGAGAATATTTCACCATTATCAGAATTAAAATAAAGACAAATATTTTGTGGCTGACAAATCAATGTTAGTTTTTTGAAACTAAGCACAGCAATTGCTTAGCAAATTATTCCATATGAGTACATAACAGCAAAGCTTGGACATCTACTGTTAAAACTTTTAAATAAAAACTTTCAAATAGACTATTATTTATTCAAAAAGGGTTATAATTTTGTCAAGTTTAATTTTTAATAAGGAGAATGTATCTCTTTTGCTTAAACTAAGCCATATTGGTTGCATTTTTGGCTAGTAAAATCCCCAGATAATTTCTTAAACCACATTGGCCTGACATCACATAAAGAAAGAAAAACGAGCAAAAATGGGTTTTTTATAGGCCAAATGACGATACTGAAAAAACAAAGCGAATATTTCGAGAGGACAAACGCCTCTCTTCTTCAGCGCGAAACGAAACGATGTATCAATAAAAGCCAAAAATTAAAAGAATTAAAACCAACTACCTAACAACCATAAAAGCGAGTTATTCGCCAATATCCGCGATTTGCACAAAATCCAAAAAAACATGAACTGCCATCGACGGATACTAGCGAGCAACTCACAAAGGAAAGGAATCAATTCATTCACTCGAAAAAATAAAACGAACCTGCAATTAAATAAGTTGGAAAACTATGTCATTTGATTTCGGATTTTAATTAAGGCATTTCTTGCAGACACCCTTTGAGACCTAAGGGGTTGTTCATGTGTTTGTACTGATTCGTACTGAAAAGTACGAATCTACTGAAAAGTACGAAACTGATTCGTACTGAAAAGTTCG